>NW_025064915.1:25060-33372 GCF_019112545.1 Guyanagaster necrorhizus
CTTACTGCTCCTGGATGATGCTATCTCTACTCAATACTCCACAACTAGCTATAGTATTATACCTCTAGCTGTCTTAGAATATACTTGTCTTAGTGACATGTAGAATTGGCCCCATTTGAGGTACCATTTCTAAGTCCAACTTGGACTTAGTATTTCCCAAAGTGTGGTGCAGAACTTTTCTAAGTTCAAACCTGACTTAGGATTTTTATCCTTAGGCCATGTTATTTTACAAAGTCCCTTTTGGACTTAGTATTGGTGACTAGCATGACTATCAGCTCAGAGCCTCAGCCATAGTCCTCTACTGGCTAATGATTCTCAGTTACTAGCATATTCTAGTGTGTTATGCAGAATTTGCAAATCATAGGGCTGGACATGTAGCCTGCATATCAATGATGTCTCAGGATCCTCTCAACATCTTCTGACCCCCCAGTATCCTCCTTTCCAATGAACCCCCAGCACCAATACTACATTTGGTAATGATGAGTCCATTCTCAAGCACTACAGACTACAAGCCCCTGGTAATACCCACATCCCCACTTGTGCTCTCTGAGGGTTCCTCAGGAGCCAAGTGGTCAGTCAACTCCTTGATGACAGACACTGACAAAATGTCCACCTCTATCATGAGCGAGTGGCAGCAGCACAAGCAACAGAGGGTAACCATTATAACCCTAGTATTGGCATCCAGCCTGCCACTATCTATATCAATGCATCAGACTTTTTGGGCCCCACCAATAGGACCAACACTCAGTCAGAACAGCAGGATGATGGTACAACTGCTAGGGAAAGAGGAGATTTCCTATGACCCACCTGTCACTTCCCTTCTAGGGGAAGAGGAGGATAAGGAAGAGGAGGACAAAGGCACTGAAGAGAGTGAACCACCATGAGCAGATGGAGAGCTCAGTTATGGCCTGCAGGAGGATACTGACAAAGAAGAGCTGGAGAAAGCAATACAGGAGGCTAGAGAGAGGAAATACCAAGAGTTTTACCTGCAGAGGGTAAATTTCTTATAGCATGATGCTAACTGGTTGGCATCACAGCTGGGACAATTATATCAGCATTCAGAGACTGAAGAAAAAACAGAAATTCTAAGGCACACAGCTACCAACTATGCCATGCAAACATACAACCAATGGCATCCAGAAGATCAGGTTAGCCAACCACTGGCATATCAAGTGCCTCCCCCTATTCAACCAATGCCCTGGTCACCCTCAGTTACCCTGAAATGAGCCATATATATGGCTCCATCAATCTGGAGCATATTTTTATACTCTGCTCCTTCTTTCTGCTCTATGGCAACATGACTATCAAGATTGCAACCACAGCTGAACAACCTATCGAGTTCATACTAAAACCTATAGACCAGCAAGAGAAGCCATATTCTAGGGGCCCAGCCTCCATCAGACAAAGCCACAGAAAGTGGGAAGGAACCTGTCAGAGATGACCCTGAGGCAGTCCAGCTAGGATTCACAGTATGAGATGGAGTCATTGTCTGAAAAGAGGCCACTCTATAAGGCAGCCCAGTTGCAGATAATAACTCCTTACACTTGTTCCCCAGGCCACCCACCAAATGGTGACACTCTCCATTCACTGACTGGCCCAACCCCATGGGCATCCTGCCAGCAGATGCCACTATCCTACAATGCTGACCAGACTTATTTCAAAAGTCCAGACCCTTTAAAGGGGCATCTGATAATATTGATCAATTCCTAGTTGACTGTGAATAGTACTTTGAGGTTTACATCAGGTTTCTTGAAACTGATATAAACAAGGTCATATTTACCACATCATACCTCAAGGAGAAAGCCAAAACATGGTGGATCCTCATTTCCCTAAACTTCCAATCATCAACCTGGGAGCACTACCAGTACCTCTCATGGCTGATATTCAAACAAATGCTTCATGACAAGTTCATTGATCTGGCAGTTTAGGAAGTCCATAAGCAAAAGATCAAGAACTATAAGATGGGAGATAAGGTGGCAACCAACTACTTTGATGAGTTAGAGCAGCTCACAAAGCTTGCTGGCATTTGGGATGACACAGACAATGAAGGAAGAATGGTCAAGGCCCTCAAGAGAGGAGTCCTCTTCTTGTACATCATAATGATCTCAGCAATTGGCATCAAAGCTCTGATGCCAGTCAGCTATAATGAGTGGAAGGAACAAATCATCGAGATGTATAAGGAGTGACAAAGGCAGAAAGCAGAATCATCAACACTGCAAGACAACTTGAAGAAGTCAACTCTGTCAACCCCAAATAATGCCAAATCATCAGGGACAACTGCCAGGAAATCATCAGGAACCTTGATGGCTCCCACCTATAGCATGCAGAAGACAGGAACTGGAACCACATACACAGGAACAGGAAAGCCCATGGATATCAACTGGATGAAGAAAGAAGGCAAATGTTTCACTTGCAGATAAAAGAGCCACATAGCCAAAGATTGTCTTAAGAAGAAGTGAACTCAAGAAGATATTCAAGCACAGATCACCAAGCTTCAAAAGGAAGAAGAAGACCTTGGTGATGAAACCAAAGTGGAGGAGGTAAAAGACAGGGCCAGTCAGTGAGCAATTCCCCTGAACTGGCCAAAGGACTTTATGGTGTGCAATCAATAGTTGCTAGTCAGACTAATAGTATTTCTGTAGTTACTCCTATGCCTACCATACCTACACATTCAAGTATACCTTGGTTATCAGACACACACATCAGAGAATCACAACAAGAAAAAACTCAAATGCCTACAGACCAAACAAGGGCAGAGAGTCCTACCACATGGCTCAAACCATTTGACACCAAATGAATGTGGAGAGCCATCAAAGAAGCCAAGGATGAAGCCACAGCAAAAGCCATACTCTGAAACTGGATTCATAAAACAAGAATCGAAGAAGTCATCAACAAAGCAATCAAGAATTTAAGAAGCACAGAAAGATGCCAAGCCCTAGAGTGGCTTGATGAATTACAGGGACCACAAAAGTTCATTCACTGGTCTAAAACACCTGGATGGGACCTTCTCATAAAGGCTCAGATCAAAATGCTGACAACCCACTCAACCTATGCAGTAACTGCTCTAATTGATAGCAGTTGCACAGGAAGTTTGATCAACCAGACTTTCATCACCCAAAATAAACTCTCCACCAGGACTATGGCAGCCCCAATTCCTGTCTATAATGCTGATGGGACCAAAAACCAGGCCAGCTCAATTACTGAGTTCATCAAACTAAGGCTCACAATCAGTGATCATTTCAAAAGGATTGATCTCACAGTAACCAATCTGAGAGCTAAGAAAGTCTTCCTTGGTCATGACTGGCTGATCAGGCACAACCCACTGATCAGCTGGAAGACCAGGAAAATAACCTTCATCTGATGCAAGTGCCACAAACTCCTATTCAAGCTATCTGATGAGGATCCCAAAGACCATTGGGACAAAAAAATAGAGGATAGAGAAACTATCCTCACTATCAATCTCCAATGAGAGATACACATTTGTGCAATGCATCATGCCAATAACCTCACAGCCAAGGCCAATGAGCAGAAGGCCAAGAAGATGTTCAAAGAAATGGTACTCAAGTGGGCCCAGGACTTCAAAGATCTCTTCAAGAAAGAGAGCTTCAATGAATTACCAGAGCCCAAACCCTGAGACCATGTGATTAAGTTAATTCCAAATGCAAATGCCAACCTTGATTATAAAACCTACCTGCTCAGACACAATGAACAACAGGAACTTGACAAGTTCCTTGATGAAAACTTGTTCAGTGGGAGAATTCAACCTTCAAAATCCTCTATGGCATCACCATTCTTCTTCATAAAAAAGAAGGATGGTAAGCTCTACCCTGTACAAAACTATCAAAAACTCAATAAAATGACAATTAAAAACTGTTATCTACTACCTCTCATTTCAGAACTAATGGACAAGCTGCGAGAGGCTTGATACTACACCAAACTCAATGTTTGGTGGGGGTACAATAACATATGCATCAAGGAAGGAGATGAATGGAAGGCAGTCTTCCACACCAACTGAAGAGTGTTCAAGCTGACTGTAATGTTTTTCAGACTCACTAACTCTCCAGCCATGTTCCAGTGGATGATGAACAATATCTTCAAAGATCTCATCTCCACTAAAAAAGTTACCATCTATCTTGATGACATTTTAATCATGTCAAAAACAATGGAGGAGCATAGGGGATTGGTGTGGCAGGTGCTCACTCTAATGAGGAAACATAAACTGTTTCTCAAAGCAGAAAAGTGTGACTTTAAGATACTGGAGACTGAATACCTTGGCATTATCATCAGTGAAGGAAGTATCCAGATGAATCCCATCAAAGTAGTGGGAGTAACAGAATGGCCTATGCCAAACAAGAAGAAAGAATTACAGCCTTTCCTTGGATTCACAAACTTCTACTGGCAATTCATCCAGGATTACAGCAAGGTTGTTCGACCAATGACTCAATTAACTGGCAATGCCCCTTGGACATAGAGACCATCTTAGCAGGCAGCATTCAATGACCTAAAATGATGACTCACCAAAGATGTGATACTTGCAATCTCTACTCAGAAGGGGAAATTCCATGTGGAGGCCAACTCAAGTGAGGGAGCAATAGGCATCATACTATCCCAGGAGCAGGACAAAAAATGGTGTCCAGTAGCATTTCTCTCCAAAGCACTGTCAGTGACCAAGCAGAACTATAAAATTTATGACAAGGAATTGCTTGCTATAATGCTCACCCTGGAGGAATGGTGACACTATCTGGTCAGAGCCATGGAAACCTTTGAAATTTGGATGGATCATCAAAACCTGTGATATTTCTGACAGTCTCAAAAGCTTAACCAGCACCAAGCACATTGGGTAACAGAACTCAGCCAATACCAGTACACATTACACCATAAAGCCAGTACAGCCAACAAGAAGGCTGATCTCCTTAGCAGAAGAGCTGACCATGACCAGAGAGAGCATGACAATGAAGAAGTGATGATATTAAAGCCCAAATACTTTAGGGCCATGGTAATGCCAACAGAGAAGGAGATCCATGAGCATATCAAGAGCATCATCTATGACAATAGAAAGTGGAATCAGCAGGTGGCCCCATCACTCAACCACAAATGGGGGATGATAAAAGAAGATGGGCTAATTTGCTATGATGAGCAGATTTACATTCTAAGAGACCAAACCCTTCAAGGCAAAATCATCACCAACTGCCATGACCATGCAACTGCTGGCTATCCAGGCATTGCCAAAACTAAGAAACTCATACTATGAGATTACTGGTGGCTGAAAATAGGCTGTGACATCACTGAATATGTCAAAGCCTGTAAAGTATGCCAAAGGAGAAAGTCATCAACTCAATCTCATGCTGCACCCCTGCATCCCAATGAGGTACCATCATTGCTATGAACCTATATCTCAGTCAATATGATCACCAGATTACTGGATTGCAATAGCTATGATGCTATTCTTGTCATCATTGACCAATTCTCTAAAGCCATTATTCTGATTGCCTGTTCAACTAAATTATTATCAGAGAGGTGGGCCAAGATTTTACACAATAAAGTCTATGCCAAATACAGAATGCTTCAGATCATCATCTCAGATTGTGGTCTCTAATTTATCTCTAAATTCTTGGATGATCTGTATTGACTATTAAATATCAGATGAAATGCATCTATGGTATATCATCCCCAGACAGATGGTCAGACCAAATGGGCCAACCAAGAGATCGAAAAATACCTGCATCTATTCATCAATTATCAACAAGATGATTGGGTGAAATGGTTGGCTCTTGTTGCCTTCCAACATAATAACTGCATCCACTCAGCAACTGGCAAAACACCATTCTTTATCAACTATGGGTGATATCCCAACATCACTATAAAAGAATGACACCACACCATAACCTCTGCATCCACAGACTTTGCCTCCACAATGGTAAAGATCCATACCAAAACTAAATGGGCCCTGGAAAAGGCAGCCTTCATGATGAAGGCATAATATGATAAGCACTAACAGGTGGCACACACATACAAGACCAATGACAAGGTCTGGCTGAATACTACCAACCTCCACCTCCCTCGGCCAAAGCAAAAGCTGTCTGACAAAAGGACAGACTCATTCCCTATCCTCAAACAGATCAGCAAATCCACATATAAGCTTCACTCACCTGCTATCTGGAAAATCCATGACATCTTCAATGAATCCCTCCTGACACTATACATTGCATCCACATTCCCTAACCAAGAGTGCCTGCCACCATCACCACTGGATCTAATCAATGACAAAGAACACTATGAAGTTGACCAAGTCCTAAACCACAGATTGTGAAAAGTCAGAGCAAAAGAGGGCAGAATGACAACAACAGTTGATTATTTAATCAGCTGGAAGGAGTATAGGCCAGAATCCAACCAGTGGGTAAATGAAAAACTGATGAATGCCAATGCAGCCATTTATGACTATGAACTATCCCTAAATTAAGCCATCAGAATGATGGTCTTAAGGAGAGGGTAATGTTACAATTTTTCACCTTATCCTTCAATTTAACTCCTATTTATGCTTAGTCAGAGTGCCAAAGACAGGCACTTAAGACTGTAGGACAAGGCTTAGTCATCACAACTAGCCAAGTCTGTCATTGTCTTTCAATGCAACAGCATTGCCCAATGATACACAACTGACCTTTTATGTACAATAATGATGCTCAAGGACAATGAGCACAAAGGACTTAGCAACACACAATAGGCAGTAGTATTATTAGTTATGATCTGTACAGTATTTAAAACAGCTTGTTCTCACTAGTAACTCCAGCTTCAAGCTAAAGTTCTATACCACACTATTCTATCTCAAGCCTAGTCTAACAGCTTTGTGACACACCATCCAGAGAATGCATCAGTGAACTCAGACTGATTGTCTGAAGTGTGAGGCAGCTTCTGTTTATCATGTGTCTCTGTTCATGTGATGCTTGGGTCTAACAAGAGTAATGTACAGAGGATTAGAATTAGTCTCTCAAGAGAGAGATGTTCTACTTAAATACATTTTGTATTACTTCAAGATCTTTCTACAAGATACTAAATAAGTCCAGATCATGATCCAAGTCAGCTGCTGCTGACTAGCATTATATCTTCAAGTACATTCTCATACTCACTCAGGATTGCTATCTCAACACCTTCAGTTGAGCTCCCAGAGATAGTTTCAGGTGCAGGTCCTTCCTCAGGTTGGAAGAACTGTCAGACAGAGGCAGGGATGTCATGGAGGAGGAGGTCTGGTGTGACATTGTGGAGAATAATACAGATACATTGGAACTCTTGACAATAACAGATAATCCAGGTAGTTACTGATTGGCATCCATGGCACAGCTGTATGATCACCAATAAGCCTATCAATGTTCTGATGATGGAAGTGAAGAGTTCAAAGAACTTGTGGGTAAAGTTCAGGTCTGAAAGATTAAGCACAGGAGGCATTCAGTTTCTCAGCATAATTGAGCTTGAGAAAGGAAAGCTAGAAGCTTTGAGCTAATTGTTAAGCCTAAATTCCACATGACCAATAACACATGATAAACCAACACAACCTCACATTTCAGGTTAAATGTCAGAGTCTGTTAGGAACGTGCCAATCGAGTAGGCTTGAGTGCACGCGCGGAGTCCGGCGGAGTGCATGGGCGTCGACGAAGCTATTGGCAACGTCACCCTTGAGTCGAAGCCCAAGGATCTGGATGGGCGGAACGGAGTTCCGTCAGGGAAGAGAACAGGAATATCCTTCGGAGCGGAATCCGATGGACGAGATAAGGAGGAGTTGAGGCGAGTGCGAAGTGTAGATGGCTTATCCAAGTTGATATTCGAACTGAGTAGCTATGATGATGTACATGGCTTTATATACTAATGGTAGCTAATTCCGAGTCGGGTTCCATTGGGTTCTGGTGTCGGTATTCGTTACCGAGTTCGGGGTCTAGATATTACAATGTGAAATACGGATGTGAAATGATACTGGTGAAATGAAATTAGTAGGTAATGGGAAGCGGTCGGAGTCCGGTGGGTAGTGTGATTGGATTCGTGGTTGGTTGAGGTGACACGGAGGCCGGCAGCATGCGCGTAACAGTATCCCCCTCTTAGTGTTCTTGCCCTCAAGAGCGCAGATCCCGATGGCCGGTGGGGCCACATGGAAGATTGTTGGTGGCCATGGGAGTTTTTTTCAGCTTGATCTGAAACCACCATCTTCGCCTATGTCGTCGCTCGCCACGTATCGTCGCTCACGCACTCCCGAGCCTTTGGTGAGGGGTTCCACCCCCGATGGCCCTGAAGAGGCCAAGGAATTGTTTCGTCTGGAATGGCGAACC
>NW_025064915.1:36202-38394 GCF_019112545.1 Guyanagaster necrorhizus
GGAAGCGGTCGGAGTCCGGTGGGTAGTGTGATTGGATTCGTGGTTGGTTGAGGTGACACGGAGGCCGGCAGCATGCGCGTAACAGTATCCCCCTCTTAGTGTTCTTGCCCTCAAGAGCGCAGATCCCGATGGCCGGTGGGGCCACATGGAAGATTGTTGGTGGCCATGGGAGTTTTTTTCAGCTTGATCTGAAACCACCATCTTCGCCTATGTCGTCGCTCGCCACGTATCGTCGCTCACGCACTCCCGAGCCTTTGGTGAGGGGTTCCACCCCCGATGGCCCTGAAGAGGCCAAGGAATTGTTTCGTCTGGAATGGCGAACCACGGAGGAAGAATATGCGGAGGCCGTGGAGAGAGGCGGCTCAGAGGGAAGCTGAGGAGAGGGAGGCCGTGGAGGCAGCGGCGAGGGCTGAGGCTGAGGAGGTAGAGCCAGAGGGGATGGTTGCGGAGGATGGGTTGCAAATGACACCCGCAGAGGCCGTTGATTTTCGGCTGCGTCGAGTGTTGGCGGAACGGTTTGGTCCTGGCCCCGGTCTTCGCTTCAAGAAGGTGACTCGCCCTACGCCTCCGGAATCCGATGATGAACAGGACAAGGGGACTGAGGGGGATGATGAGTCCGAGGAATCCGAGGGGACTCTGGAGAGGAGGAAGAGGGTGCGGGAGGGGAAGAGAAGGGCAGCGGGTCCGGTGGAGAAAGGCCGTAAATGCAAGTTCAGGTCGAGGAGCGTAGTGGATGGCAGTGGGACAGAGGTGGTTGTTAGCCCCAAAAAGTGGGCAAAGTTGGAAGTGGCGGGACCGGCGGGGGGCGAGGAATTGTTGGATGGTGAAAGTAAGTGTCTTGGTTTTCTTTCATGGCTCAACTTAGCTTTTTTTGTTTTTAGGGAGTTGTGTGCACTGTCATCAAGATGGTGCCCGGTGTTATGCACGACTGGTAACCGAAGGCGCCGGTCGAGGGTGGACTTGCTCTTGCTGCAAGATCAAGAAGACCGCCTGTTCGTTCAACAAGGGGGTCACCGCGAGCGAGGTGATCAGCAGTGTGGAGGTCTCCGCCGGTCTCCACCAACTTTCACAATTGATACGCAAGTTGATGCATCGCGTGGATGAGTTGGCAGACGAGGTGGCGGATGTTCGCGATACTGTGGCAGGTCTTCAAGACGACTACAGTTCCGATGATGTGTCGTCTCCTTCAGAGCTGTTTTCGGAGTCCGAGGTGGAGGCCTGGAAGAAGGCCCGACTGATGTTCAAGGATGAGAGGGATCAGGAGGTGGAGGATCTTCGGGAGGCGATGTTGAAGGGGCTGGACGAGGATATAGAGGAGTTGAAGAGGCAGGGGGAGAGTTCGGGTTCCAGTGCGGGCCCGTCGGGTTCCGCTTCTTTGTAAATATTTTGTACAAAATGTATATAGAAAAGGGTGTCGGATGTTGGTGGTGGAAAAAAAAATGTAAATGCAAAAATTTTTTGATTTTGAAAGTGTAGGAAGGGTGATTGAACGGTGGTAATTAGTGGTTAGAATTGAAATGGTAAGGTGGGGCGATGGTGGTGTCCAGAGTAGCACTGTATTAGGAATGGGATGTTTGAATAACTTTGGACAAGGGTCCTGGTTTGTCTGGGTATCGGTGGTGGAATTCTTCAATAAATTCATCGGCGGAGAACTCGGAGGCCGGTAACCAAGCAAATTCTTCGTTGGTACCTTCGTATCCTAGCCACTGGATTTTGTACAGCAGTGGGCAGCGGAACCGGCGGTCCAGTTTAGAGTCGAGGATTTGGGCTATTTCGAAATGTTCTTCTCCGTCAACTTCGACTGGAGGCGGTGGTGGTTGGATTCAGTTAGGAATCGTGTTTTCTTCTATGGGTTCCAGTTGTGACACATGGAAGATGGGGTGAATGGACCAGAGATCCGGCGGAAGCCTCAGGGTAAAGGAGTGGGTACCAGGTTGGGCTATGATTTCGAAAGGACCAAGGTATTTCTCCGAGAATTTTCTGGTCAGGCGGGTGGTTTTGATATGTTTGGAGCTGAGGTAGACCTTGTCCCCCACTGTGAACAGAGGTGCCGGAATCCGGTGCTTGTCTGCTTGGGTCTTGTAGCGAGACTGGGCTTCAGAAATTTCATCCTTCAGTAATTGATGGAGTTCATCAAGGTTGACCGCGAAATCTCAGGCCCGGGCAGAGGCGATATCCCTTTCAGGGTGAAC
>NW_025064915.1:40821-41403 GCF_019112545.1 Guyanagaster necrorhizus
GATATGATGGAGATCTTTGGATGTGCTTTCATAGTAAAAGACTCTGAGGGAGGATAGGAGTAGATGGGTTCGTATGGGAACGGAGTCCGCCAGTTACCTGGAGTTGATTTGGAATGGGGTGAAGCCCCGGGAGTTGGACTGGTAGAGTCTAGTGGGCACGGAAGTCCCGGATTTGAGCTGGAAGGCTCAGAGAGGGGTGGACTGTTGTCCTGTGGGGATGGAAGTCCCTGGGATGCGGTGGAGGCCACGGAATTGGTTGGAGTGGGATCCTGGTAGCTTGAGCGGAAAATGATACTGTTCTCAGCCCAGTCAATCAGTGGATTATAGCAGGAGAGCCAGTTGTATCCTAGGACAAGATTGCAAGACGAATCCAGAGGAGTGACATAGAAGTCGATGGGGAAGGTGTCTCCGGACGGGAAACAGATGGGGATGGTTGCGATTTGAGATATACGGCTCCCGATGGAGCCATCAAATAATCGAAGTTGCACACTAGGGATGGTTTTAATGGGGATTTCATTGGCAGTTACATACTTAGTGTCAACAAAGCAGTGGCTAGAGCCAGAATCAATAAGGGCAAGAAAA
>NW_025064915.1:41450-42018 GCF_019112545.1 Guyanagaster necrorhizus
ACCTCTGCTGCACGTCCCTTGGCGGAGGCTGCTGCCTTCCGCTTGTTGCAGTCCTCGGTCTTGTGTTTGGCTCCACAGAACATGCAAAGGTTGTTCTGGCGCCGGCGGTCTTTTTCTTCCTGAGTAAGACGGCCATCTTTGCCTAGCTTGTCGGCATAGGGCTTAGGGGCAGTAGATTTTGGTGTGGAGCTGGAGTCCGGGGAAGAAGTGCTAGACCCCTTGGATTTGGGGTTGGGGAATTTATTGTCTCGGTTTTCACGGGCAATTTCGGTCTTCCGGGTCCAGTAGCGAGCATCAAGTTCTTGGGCAAGGAAGCGCATATCACGAAGGTTGTTTGGCTTCCCATGGTGCGCCATGTCATCCTTGATACAGGTGCAGAGGCCACAGTAAAAGGCGTGGCGGAGGGAGTTATCTCTGTACCCAATTTGCGAAGCGTACTGGTTGAATTGGACCATATACTTCATGATCCGATCTCCATCGCGCATCCGAAGGTGTTCCAATGCATCTTCAGCATCTCCGATAGCATCAAAGGGGCCGAAGTTGCTATGAAGTTCATCTAAGAAGGCTG
>NW_025064915.1:42556-50317 GCF_019112545.1 Guyanagaster necrorhizus
GGGCCATCGGAGCTGCCTGGGCCATTGGGACCACCTGGTCCTCCTGGTCCTCCTGGTCCACCTGGAAAAGGGTTTGGTGGATTGCCACCTGGTTCCCGTCGGATGGGAGTATGAGTAGGAGTGTCTTCATCTCTGCCCTCTGAGTCTGGGCTGTCTGGGTTCCCATGCATGTTGCCCAGGGATAAGGGGTCTATTGGGGGGTCAGTTCGGGCACCATACATCAGGCTGGCCCATCAGGCCCCATTGGTTGGGATGCTGGTGGCGTCAAAAGGGTTAGGGGAATCGTCGTAATTAGGTTGGCGGGCAGTGAAGCTAGAGTGATGGTAGGTTTCCCTATGGGAAGGTTGTCCTCCACTGGAGGCCGATCCGAAAAGGCCTGGTTGTTCCTTTGAGGCAGAGGCCAGAATGTCTTCCATGGAAAACATGTTTGGATGGGTAGGCTGGGTTTGTTCGGGATTGGTTTCTGTGGGTTGGGTAAATGTGGTGGACATGATAAAATTTTTCGACTCAAGGGTTTGAGTTCGAATATACTGTTAGGAACGTGCCAATCGAGTAGGCTTGAGTGCACGTGCGGAGTCCGGTGGAGTGCGTGGGCATCGACGAAGCTATTGGCAACGTCACCCTTGAGTCGAAGCCCAAGGATCTGGATGGGCGGAACGGAGTTCCGTCAGGGAAGAGAACAGGAATATCCTTCGGAGCGGAATCCGATGGACGAGATAAGGAGGAGTTGAGGCGAGTGCGAAGTGTAGATGGCTTATCCAAGTTGATATTCGAACTGAGTAGCTATGATGATGTACATGGCTTTATATACTAATGGTAGCTAATTTCAAGTCGGGTTCCATTGGGTTCCGGTGTCGGTATTCGTTACCGAGTTCGGGGTCTAGATATTACAATGTGAAATACAGATGTGAAATGATACTGGTGAAATGAAATTAGTAGGTAATGGGAAGTGGTCAGAGTCCGGTGGGTAGTGTGATTGGATTCGTGGTTGGTTGAGGTGACACGGAGGCCGGCGGCATGCACGTAACAGAGTCCTGTTAAGCCCAAATTCCACATGACAATCAACATGTGATAAACAGTTCAGTATCTCGCACTTTGGGTATGTCTGACTGAGTTCACTGATGTGATGAGAGTGTTGTGAGGTCAAGGCATTGCAAGTAGCAGGAGCTCGAGATAAGATGGTGAAGTGAAACTTTAGTTCGAGACTGGGGTATTACAGTGAGAACTACGCTACTTAAATACTGTTATGCTATAAATAAACATTCACAAAAGCTGTTGTTCTGCTGTGTGCTGTTTCCCCTGCTGTTGCTAGTCTCTCCACAAAAGCTATTGTCCTGCTGTGTGCTGTTACTGCTGCGCCGCAGTTGAAGGACAAAAGGGACATTGTCTCTCCCTTCACAGCACACAGCAATGCAGCATGACAAGGACTGACTGGGTTGCTGAGCTAAGCGTTCCCACAGTCCTAAGCGCTGGCCTAAGCGCCCTGACTAAGCAAAGATAGGGGTCATTTCTGAGGAGAATCGAAGAAAAATAGGAAAAATTGTAACATTACCCCCTCCTTAAGACCATCGTCCTGATGGTTAAGTTAGGGTAGACCCCCCCCCTTGGAAGGAGGTGGGCGATCTGCTGGACCCATCCGTTGGTCTGCAGATTCATAAAGACATTGATCGGTTGTCATTGCATTTGTCTCTCGCAGGATATCAAACTGCAAGAACATTGGGTCAGTGGCTTTGCCTGTTGTTATGTCATAACTTTCGATGTGTTGCAGGCTGCCTGTAGATCCATCGCATACTTGAGACACATTGCTTCTTAGTGTATGTCCCATTGGTTCCCCCGTAATCCCCCTGGTATTGATGTGATTGATTCTGTGTTCATAGTCGTGAATGGCATCTTCCGCATTCATATATTTTTCGTTGACCCATTGGTTTGACTCTGGTCCATAGCCTTTCTAGCTGACTAGGTAGTCAACAGTTGTTTTCATGCCTCTGCCTCATGCTTTAACTTTTCTGGTTTTGTGGTTGAGCACTTCATCGACTTCGTAATGTTCTTCATCGTCAATGAGTTCAGGTGGAGGCGGAGGCAGTCATTCTTGGTTTGGAAAGGCCGGTGCCATGTATGGTGTCAACAATGTTTCATTAAAAACATTATAAATTTTCCAGGTTGCTGGCAGCTGTAATCTGTATGTGGATTCGCCGATTTTAGCGAGGATTTTGAATGGGCCTGTCCATTTGTCTGCCAATTTTTGTTTTGGCCTTGGCAGATGAAGGTTTGTGGTGTCTAACCAGACTTTGTCATTGATCGAATATTTGTGTGCCGGTTTTTTGTGTTTGTCATACTGCTTTTTCATTGATAAAGCAGCTTTCTCCAGGGCAATCTTGGTCTCATCATGGATTTTTGTCATTGTAGTCGCAAAGTCCATGGAAGCTGGTGTCATTGTATGACCCCGCCTGGTTTGCGCAACTGGTGGGTTCCATCTGTAGTTTATGAAGAATGGTGTTTTGCCTGTTGCAGAGTGAATTCTGTTGTTATGTTGGAATGCTGCTAATGTCAGCCATTCCGTCCAATCGTCTTGCTGGTAGCTGATGAAAAGTCATAAGTACTTTTCAATTTCCTGGTTGGCCCATTCTGTTTGGCCATCCGTTTGAGGGTGATAGGCCATCAAGGCATTCCGTTTGATGTTGAGCAGGCAATACAGATCGTCTAGGAATTTGGAGACGAATTGTGGTCCTCTGTCAGAAATTACTACTTGAGGCATGCCATATTTTGCATAAACCTCGTCTCATAGTAATTTTGCCCATCCTTCGGATGTTAATTCTGTAGAGCAGGCGATTAGTATGATCGCCTTCGAGAAGCGATTGATGATGACGATGATCACATCATATCCATCGCTTTCAGGAAGTCCGGTTATCATATCAACCAAAATGTGGGTCCATGGCATCGAAGGGACTTCATTCGGATGGAGTGGGGCAGCCCTTGGTTGTGTTGAAGTCTTGCCTCGCTGGCACACCTCACAGACTTTGACATATCAGGTGATATCATAATCCATTTTGGGCCACCAATATTCCCTCAGGACTAGTTCCTTGGTTTTAGCGATGCTGGGATGTCCAGCAGTTGCATGGTCATGGCTCGTGGCGATGATATCACCACAAAGTCTTTGATCTCAGGGAATATAGATTCATTCATCATAACGGATCAATCCTCCTTCCTTTTTCAAGCCTCGCTCATGATTGAGTGATGCCGTGATTCTTTGATCCCACTTGTGTGGGTCCCGAGTGGCGCTCTTGATGTGTTCGTGCATCTCTTCTTCTGTGGGTATGATCATTGCCCAGAAGTGTTCTGGTTGCAGTAACACTACTTCCTTGTTGTCATTTTCCCCTTGGTCATGATCTGCCCTGCAGCTGAGGAAGTCGGCCTTCTTGTTTGCGACACCAGCTTTGTGGTGTAGTGTGTATTCATATTGGGATAATTCCATGACCCATCGGGCTTGTCTGTGATTAAGCTTTTGGGGTTGTTGGAAGTATCGAAGATTCTGATGATCTGTCCAGATTTTAAAAGTCTGGACTGCTCCAATGAGATAATGCCGCCACTCGGCAAGGGCTAGCATTATGGCAAGGAGTTCCTTGTCATAGATTTCATAGTTGCACTCGGTGACTGTGAGCACCTTTGACATAAATGTGACTGGTCACCATTTATTGTCCTGTTCCTGTGAGAGTACGGCTCCAACTGCGCCCTCGCTAGAGTCAGCTTCCACTCGGAACTTTCCATTCTGACTGGGTATTGCCAGGATGACGTCTTCTGCTAGTTGGCATTTGAGGCCATTAAATGCTTCCTGTTGGGAAATTCCCCATGTCTATGGGGAATTTCTGGTTAATTATGTCATTGGTCAGACTATTTTGCTATAGTCCCAGATGAACCGGTGATAGAAGTTGGTGAATCCAAGAAATGATTGTAGCTCCTTCTTTTTGGTTGGTTCTGGCCATTCAGTCACTCCTGTGACTTTGATTGGGTCTATTCTGATGCTTCCTTCGCTGATGATGACTCCAAGGTATTCGGTTTCCAACACCTCGAACTCGCATTTTTCAGCCTTGAGGAAGAGTCGATGCTTCCTCATCAAGGAAAGGACTTCGCGCACCAATTGTCTGTGTTCCTCTTTGGTTTTGGACATGATGAGTATATTGTCCAGATAGATCATGACCTTTCCTGTGGCAATGAGATCTTTGAAGATATCATTCATCATCCACTGGAAGGTTGCTGGTGAGTTAGTTAGGCCAAAGAACATTACTGTTGGCTCGAATAAACCACGGTTTGTCTGAAAGGCAGCTTTCCACTTGTCGCCTTCTTTGATGCGCACATTATTGTATCCCCACCGAACGTCTAGTTTGGTGTAGTATTTTGTGCCACAGAGTTTGTCCATCAACTCTGAGATTAATGGAAGTGGATAACGATTTTTGATCATCATCTCATTAAGTTTTCGGTAATCTTGTACTGGTCGGAGCTTCCCATCCTTCTTTTTGACAAAGAAGAATGGTGATGCCATCGGTGATTTCGATGGTCAGATTCGTCCACTAGATAAGTTTTCTTCGAGGAATTTGTCCAGCTCTTGTTATTCGTTATTGCCTAGTGGATAGCATTTGCAATCTAGGTTGGCGTTTGCATTAGGGATTAATTCGATGGCATGGTCTCATGGTTTTGCATCAGGTAGTTCATCGAAATTTTCTTTTTTGAATAAATCCTGGTAGTCACGTACCCATTCAGGTACCAATTCCTCGAATGTCCTTTCCCCTTTTTCGGCATTGGCTTTTATCGTGAGGTCATTAGCATGGTGCATTGCACGAATGTTAATGGCCTTTTGAAAGTCTATGGTGAGAATAGTTTCTCCATCTTCCATTTCTTCATCCCATCGGTCCTCTGAGTCTTTGTCTGGGAGTTCGAAAGGAATTTTTTGGCAATGGCACCAGGCGAAGATGATTCGTCCGGTTTTCCAATTGATTAGTGGGTTGTGTCTGATTAGCCAATCATGACTGAGGAACACTTCCCTGGTCCCTAGATCTGTTACTGCTAGGTCAATTCGTTCCGAGTGATCTCCGATAGTGAGCTTAAGCTCTACATACTCAGTGATTGATCCTGCTTGGTTCTTTGTTCCATCTGCATTATAGACAGGTATTGGGTCCGCTGTTAGCCATGTGGATAATTGGTGCTTGGTGACAAAAGCTCGATTGATGGAGCTTCCCGTGCAGCCACTGTCGATCAGGGCAGTGACTGCATGGGTAGATCGAGACGTTAATGTCTCGATCTGTGCCTTGGTTACCAGATCTTGTCCAGAGGATTTGGTTCGTCGAATAAACTTTCGTTGTCCATGTAATTCGTCGAGCCATTCCAAGGCCTGGCACCTTTCTGCTTCTTGTATTCCTGTGATCATGTCATCGATCACCTCCTCGACGCGGATCTTATGTACCCAATTTTTGAGTACAGCCTTTGCCGCTGCTTCATTTTTGGCATCCTTGATTGCCCGCCAAGTCCATTCAGTATCGAATGGCTTGAGCCAGGCTGTGGGGCTCGCTGCCCCTGTTTGGCCTGCAGGCAATTGAGTCTGTTTTATATTTTTAGCTTGATGGATTCCTAGTGATGATGTACCTTTGTTAGGGCTCTCTGTCCTTCTTCAGCCCTTCATCAGCAGTTGAGTTGTAAAAGTCGATTCCTTGGGCGATTCTGGTTTCTGAGTAACGGGGTCGGGTATATTTGAATGCATGCATAATTTAGACCTAGGTGGTGATACTATAGAAGATAAAATGTTAGTCTGTCCAGCAGATTGTGACCTGTTACTTGTTACTTCAGCTGAGGCAGTTGAATCGCCTACTGCTCGGCCCTGTCTTTTTCCTCCTTGGGTTTGTTGTCATTCCCAAGGTCTTCGGCTTCCTTCGTCAACTCAGCAATCAGTGCCCTGATATCCTTGTGTGTGCATTTATTCTTCTTCTCAGGGCAGTTTCATGCCATGTGGCCCAGCTGGCCACAATTGAAACACCTCCCCTCCTTCTTGAGGCCATCCACATCAATTTGCTTACCCTTTCTGGTACTTGGGCCCTTGCTAGTTCGCTTCCCATCGTTCTGAGAAGTTTGGGCTGAGCCGCTGGGCCTGGCAGACGTGGTCACATAGGAGGTGGAGGGCTTCAAGCCCTGTCTCTGGTACCTGTGTTGCTCCCACAGGTTCATCGCTTCTGCCTTCTGCCGTTGTCATTCTTGCCACATTAAAGTGATTCGGGCCTTCCAGTCATCATAGCCGATGGGCACACTGTGTCCAAGATCCAAGATGGTCTTGAGGTAATAGGGCAGTACTCCCCATTTCATGTACTCGACCATGCATCCCGAGTTGGCGACATCCTCCCGAATTCCAGCCAACTTCCCAAGTCGCTCCAATTCATCAAAGTAATCAGGTGCTGCCATGCCGCCCATCTTGTATTCCTTCATCTTCAACTTGTGGACTTCTCAGACCACCAGATCCGTGAACTTGTCATGGATCATCTGTTTAAGTACCGCCCAGGCAGGATATCAGTGATGTTGCTGAGTCATTGACCAGAAGTTCGGTGCCAGTAGTACCCACCATACCTTGGCCTTCTCTTCAAAGTAGGTGGTGGCATAGTTCACCTTGTACATGTCGTGAAGGAAGTACGAGGTGAAAACCTGGAAATATTGGTCGCAATCCATAAGAAAGTGGTCAATATCATCTGATGCCCCTTTGAAAGGGAGAGGCTCCCTGCCGAGTGTTGGTTTGACGTTTAATATATGTGCCTTCGGATCGAGAGGCGACATCGGATTTGGGGGTTCCCCTCCAGAGGGGCCTGCCCAATCCATCAGGGGTCCTGGAAAGGAATGCAGGGAGCCATCATCGGCGATGGGACTTCTTGGCATCAGCAGTCCCTTCTTCTTGACGATCTGGCCATCTTTGAGGGTCCACCCCTGTGCTACTGCCTCAGGGTCATTCTTCTTTTCATCGGCAGGTTCCGATCCACTTGCTTCATCAGCAGGCAGCTGTCCTCCCAATGGTCGAGGTGGGAAGCCTGGAACCCCCCAGAGGTTCAGATATTTTGGCTTTTCTTCGGAAAGCCAGGATGCCATACTGTTTCCAGAAGGGCTTCTTCTCCAGAGTGGTGGAGTGCTTACCAGAAATGGCAGGTATTCGTCCTCAGGGAGTACCAGAGGTAACCTTGGCACTAGTGGCATCTCATTATCACTGAGGATCGGCTGAGGGTATTGCCGACTCCTTGAATGTCTCTCCTCCCTGCTCCTCCAGTCTTCCCACTCCTCATCCACCAGCCGGGTCCACCAATTATTTGTGGAGGGGATACCTCCCTCCTCTTCTATTTCTCCTTCCTCCCTCAGGCCAATATAGGCTCTGGGGATCATCGGAGTCTTTCCAGCATAAGACTCCTCAAGCAGATAGGTCCCATACTCCCTCAGTCTCGGCATTGCGCTGCCACTCTGCTTCTCTTTCCACCCAATCGGCATATTGTCAGAATTCCTCAAAGAAGTCTTGATTGAGGAATAGGGTGGTGAGCTTCCTGTGCAAGAACCCTCGAAGGGCTTGATTGCTAATTCGTGGTGTTGGCCAGGGTGGTATTCTTGCTTTGATGGTCCAGTCGAAGGACTCATCATCTTCCAGGAAGCCGCTGAAGAGTACCTGAGTGCACGCAAGGTGAAAACGGATACAGCAGAGCGTTATCCACTGACCACACTCACACCAACACACACACAAAACTCTTAGTT
>NW_025064915.1:51702-101987 GCF_019112545.1 Guyanagaster necrorhizus
TGGCTGTGCATCTTTGATCAATGTGATCAGAATTGCCGATCATATTTCGATCATAGTCTTTTTATTTTTAGCATGTCCTCTTGTAATAGTATTAGTGCATTTAGGGCCAAGTGCTGGGACCTCACATGCAGCCTAACCCCTCTGGTATTAGTCTGTTACTAGGCCATGCACTCTGCTTATTGTTACTCCAGTTTATCATTATGATAGCGAGGTTTCTGTGTGCTCTAGTCCTATTTTCTGTTACATGCTTACTGGCCTGGAATGCGGCCCATGTATTCGCAATTTTCACAATTTTACATGCCTGAACGAGGAGAGGGCGTGTCACCGCTGCTCCCTGACCCACTGGATAGGGGTCCGTCTGGACCGCCTTCTCTTTTGTCGGTGATGTTATCCCACCGGTCGACCTCATAGGGGTCATCCTTGGGATCCTCATTCCACTTGGTGCCTGGGGCCCACTTTCGCCCCCCAGCTGGCCACAGTTCCTGACTGCTTCCTTCAGTGACTGTTGATCGAGGATCAGTACTCTGATCCTGATCATCTCTGGGTTCGTCCCAGCAATCTGGGGCATAGGGGTCGTCTTCGGGATTTTCATCCCACTTGGTGCCCAGGGGCCATTCTCGGTGCTCCTGGGTTCTGGAGGCAGGGCCCTATTCTGTTGGTCGGCCAAGTCTGGCCAACTGTCGGTGCTCTTCATCGAGCTCATCTCCCCACTGCTTGCCATGCTCGACCTCCTCTTTTTCCACCAGTGTGTTGATGGATTCGGAGTTGGAGGTCGAGACTCGTGAGGAATCCGGGAGGGGTTCCTCCTCCTCTTGGCAAGGACCTGGTTGGCCCATGCCTTCAGACCCTTCTCTGGATCTGAGTTCGGTGTTTCGGGCCTCAGTAGAGAGGCCATTGATGAGTTGTTGGATGACATCATCCTTCTGTTGATAATCCCTGATTATCCTGATTGTTAAGGTTTCTAGAAGAACAGTCAGCAATTCAATGGAGGAAGAGGGGACTTCGGAGTTGATAGAGCTGGAGTTGAAAGACATATGATGTCTTTTGTTGATGGAAGAGAAGTTGATAAGAAGCGTTCAGTTCTTTTAGCCTTTAGGCTCAAAGAAGGAAAGCTAGAAGTCTCGAACTAATTGTTAAGCCCAAATTCCATATGACAATCAACACATGATAAACAGTTTGGTATCTCACACTTCAGGTATGTCCGACTGAGTTCACTGATGTGATGAGAGTGTTGTGAGGTCAAGGCATTGCAAGTAGCAGGAGCTCGAGATGAGATGGTGAAGTGAAACTTTAGTTCGAGACTGGGGTATTACAGCAAGAACTACGCTACTTAAATACTGTCATGCTATAAATAAACGTTCACAAAAGCTGTTGTTCTGCTGTGTGCTGTTTCCCCTGCTGTTGCTAGTCTCTCCACAAAAGCTATTGTCCTGCTGTGTGCTGTTACTGCTGTGCCGCAGTTGAAGGATAAAAGGGACATTGTCTCTCCCTTCACAGCACACAGCAACGCGGTATGACAAGGACTGACTGGGTTGCTGAGCTAAGCATTCCCATGGTCCTAAGTGCTGGCCTAAGTGCCCTGACTAAGCAAAGATAGGGGTCATTTCCAAGGAGAATCGAAGAAAAATAGGAAAAATTGTAACAAGTCCACTTGATGTGTTTGATGGTGCTGTGTTGTCAAGGCATTGCAAGTCACTCAAGATAAGATGGTGAAAGAATAAACTTTAGCTTGAAGCTGAGATTACTACAGTGAGAGCTACACTACTTAGATACTAATCATTGTCTGTTCTAAAGATATAACTATCTAATTGTTCATCCTGAAGCTGTAGAGTGCTTTGTCCAGTGTCACTAAGCTATCTACAAAAGAGTATTGTCTACTGTTGAGCTGTTACTGCTGCACAATGATAAAAGAGGTATTCTGCCATTGTGCTGCTGTGAGGCTTCACAGCAGCACAGTAGAATTGGGGTGGTGCTGCTGACTAAGCCTTCTCATGATCCTAAGTGCCAGATAGGTGCTCTGACTAAGCAGAAATAGAGGTCAATCCAAAATAAATCAAATAAAAAGAAAAGAAAATAGGAAAAATCATAACATTAAGCTAAGGTTTAATACCACCTACTATACTCTCTGACTACCTGATGTGAATACTCTTGCCACAACAGCAGACTATATCTACCAGCCACAACCCTTCACTTCTCTCTGTGAAATTCTTATAGCCTACCTCATCATCCTCATCATACTTTTATATCAAAACCAGACTCAAACTCAGAATCTAGAATTGGACCCTGACAAAAGCAGTGCTAGAGACTTGTGAGTGTTAGTGAAAGCCTAACAGGATGCTTCCACAATAAAGCACTGTTGGCAGAAAGCTGAGATCTTACCTGATACTCCTCTTGCTCCTGTTGTGTCAGTATCAATTTCCATCACTTCACTTGTTCAGAATTCTACTACAGACATGAAGGAGCAGCTGAAGGAATCTCTTGATGATCTCCAAGGCACAGGTGTATTGCAATGCCATAACTGCATGGATATTGAATCCTTACTGAATCCAGAGATAGAGAATGTGAATGTGGAAGAGACAACAGACAAAGATATCTTTGATACAGTGATAGCATCACAGAGTGCAGATGAGGGCATGGATGAGAATAGACTCAGAGGTGATATTGATGGTGATGATGGTAGTGATGATGATTTGGTGTTGGAACCTCATTCTAAGTGCCATGAGGCTCTTCAAGCTGTCAGAACTCTTCAAAAGTATATCAAGATCATGAATAATCCATTCACTCAGAACTTGAAAAGCATCTTGACTTTGTTCAGACAAAAAACAAGGCTTGATAAGGCTAATTCACTTCAGGATAGCCAGATTACAAGCTACTTCACTTTTAAATAGTAAGCATGTTATATTATAGGCCTACTAACAAAATATAAGCCTCTATGAGAGCCTTGAAGTTGATCTACAACATCCTCTCTCCAACCCCATAGTCTCTCATAATCCATAGCTCTGAGGGTCCACTGACCACTATGGGTTATTAGAGTTGACTGTAGCTACACACATGCTCTTATGTTGCCAGAGCCCATAGAAAGTAGTTTTATGTATGTATATGTATTACAGAATAAAAAGTGTCAGATGAAAGTGAATATTCTAGCTCAATTACCTCAGCCTCAAGCAAGACTGAACCACCAGACACATGCAAGTACAGCACAGAAAGAGTCACAGCCACACTTAGCACATGAATAGTGGTCCAGGCTATTGTGCCTCAATTTCCAGCATATTCTGAGGAGGTGTTATCTGCTGTTGGCATTAGTCTTCATATCAGATGAGTAGAGAGAGGAATAATATTGGAGTAAAAAGACAGAGGGAAAATCAGCAAATCAGAAACAATAATACTAATGAACTGACATGAATGTAATGTCTATATGACCCATACCAGCCCTTCCACTGGTGTTAAGATAGCTCAATTATCAGGGAGGCAAGCTACCTCAAATTTGGTGTTATGATCTTGAGCCTTGATGCTCAAGGGTGGAAGAATCAGATTTGCATGCTCATTGATCTCAGAGCTACATGGTATTGCATTGAAAATAAATATGAATCTGTAAAAGAGAAAGATAGCAAAAACAAGGTAGACAACAGTGACAGAAAGGAAAGAGACATGGCAAAGTGAAAATGAAAGTACAAGTCAGCCAGCCCAAGATATCAAGTCTATGAGCATGGCAACTCATACTACCACAGCATCATGATCCGGTTCTTGTTTCTTTGATTTGGGATTGATTTTATGACTTCTCCAAACTTTTGGTATTGTATGGAATTTCAATAAGTCTTATTCTCCTTTCAAAAACTTAGGTATGGGTATTATAGTCAAGATGTCCTAAATTTCTGGATTCCCTGTGTGGAGTCTTGGGACACACAACACTACGAGAAGCGCATAATAACGGCAAACCTGCCATGTCTGCCAAGGTAGGATTAGTTTACTTCATTCTCTGGGATTAGGCTATGATGTTCACTAATTGTCGCGTTAAATCTCAGTGGTCGTTCAGGTTGCAACTGGTGCCTGGAAGGTCGCTTCTCCCGAAATGGGTGCTCACCCCTAAGAGTAAAGAGAAGTTGGTATCGCATCGTCATGGCATACCATCAGCGACTGATTATGCCATCATAACGCAAACGACGCCCGGAATATGGGTGTGTGCCGATAATGCGAGAGAGTAAATTTCTGCCGCAAAACAATTGGCCCTCTCTCTTCCTTTGGTGTTCCTGGCGCGGTGGATATCAGCAAGAGAGAGTCGAGAGTTTGGCAACTGTGAAAAACACGGCAGATAAGGAGAAAGAATGAGAAAATGAGATAAAAGCGGCGGAACAAAAGGACCTTAGGGTTTATTTGCGCAAGAGGATCTCTTGCGGTGCGAGCCTTCAGAGACGTTCGCGTGCAGATGGAATGTTAGTCTTTTCATGATCGGTTCCAGTACGTCATTCTTGAAGTACTGAGATACGTATTGGGAAAATTATAGCTCGTTACAAAGAAACAGGGAAAGGGATGTTATCGGTCGAGCAACTCTAGCGCGTTCTGTTGCTATGAGGTGCACCGTGTCCAAGGACAGCCCGTCAACAACCTTGTCAGTCATGGTCTTCTCCCGACCCTGGTTCGTGTCGCGGAACTATGATATATCCAGGCTTCGACATCTACCCGCAGCTCAATAACAGCATCAAACGTTATTGGAGCGTACTCACACTCGTTTCATCAGACCCATTACAATTCACGGGGATGCGTAGTGGGGTCGAAGCGTGAATGGTCGGAGAAAGTGAACTAGCAGAAACACATAGCCATAACGAGCGTGAAAAGGTCTCGAGCAGTCGATGGTGGCGCCTTGAATAAAGATCTATCGTTTTTCGGCGTTCCCGTGAAATATTCAGCTCTGCCCTGAAATATGCGGATCATTGCTGTGATGATGGAACTTGACGACAAGGAGTGGTTTCTTCAGGCATTAGCAGGTTACAGGGATGGTCAAGCAAAGGCAGGGCCATCCTGAGAAAGTTAGCAGTGGTGATGAGAAAGTAATAAAAATAGGTAGGAGATTGGGTGCACTTGCAGTTGAAGTAATTCTGTCTTCTTTGACCGCAGCTGCTGCGATTGATCCCAGAAGACAAACACAGAAAACGAGCATATACACGTCCTAAATGAGAGATATTTTCATAGAAATGATACGGGTGGTGGGAGGAATCATTATTAGCACCAGAGATGCGGCACTGGAGCAGTATTATGCGTCGTTGGTAGTGACGATGGATATTGAGGCAAATATGCCGTGGTCGTAAGCTCAAAGGAAGAGTCGGGTAAATTGTTCCCATGTCTTACGCTGGTCCCCAATGTTAAAATTAGCACCTCAGTACAGTAAGATCATATATTTAGCTATCCTTTCCGAATCCATCAGACTCTATTCCATTCCGTGGCCCATCTCGCAAGAGGAATGGATATCCGATGAATTCATTCCGTCCCGAAAACTTAAAAGTAGCATTGTACTATTGGATAGAGCACTTCATCGCAGGATCAAAGAGCCTCAAGGAGCCGGGGAAAGGACAACATAAGGGGGCATCCCATTTCATTTAATCTCACCATACAAAGTAAGTAAGTATCTGATAGTGGCTGACCCATTGAACTTGAAAGGCCAATATCAGTGCGGAATAAATCAAAAGAGAACGTCAAGCATAAGTATAACACAGATAACCGCCTTCCGTATCCAGCACGTCAGCAACCTGAATTTATTGAATGAGAATCATCAACAAGAAAGAAATCCGTGACATACCGTCGCGTTAGGGAGGACGTCAAAAAGATATAACACCGTGTTTCGGTTCGTTTCCTAGCAGTACACCATTCAGCGAGAATTCTCTCCGAAAAACAGTATTCCATACAACGTAGCCCGTAGCAGGCTCTCTTTGTGTCTCATACCCAACATCCGTTAGGTCGTTAATCCGCGTCTCGTTACCGCCCTGCCACTTCCACCAAACCTACAAGATAAGGTTGGAATCAGTCCAGCCAGAGAGTGCAGCTACCGGACTGAACGCACGTAGTCCACGTATCCGTGATGCAGCCAGAATATTGGGTCATTAGGCGACGTCATGACGTTGGCCATCTACCATTGAGAGAAAAGAGTGAAAATCACTACCACGAAGAGGAAATGTACACACATCCCCTCCAACAGCTATATGCCCTGCCGTATGGATTCCGATGAACATCGTAGCCCGGAAATCCGATAGATTGGTCAGCGCAAGAAGTTCATCGACGTATGTCTGTCCTTCCAGGAGCGCGGATGTCTCATTCACTTCCCGTGTAAGGAAATGTTTCGTATTCGTCGTTCCAGGCCCAAGGTTGCGAGTCAGGTTAGCGAAAGGTCCATCAACGACGTCCCAGTCATTTGCCTCTAGGCCTTCCCCTCCAAAGTCTAACACGACTTTGGAGGTGCTGAATGAGCCGGCGTCGACGACCTCGTTCCAGTAAGGGATCTGAAGGCGGGAAAGAGGGATGAAAGTTGTCGGTGGGTTGTGTAGAAATGAGCTGGGCTTACTGTACCGGTATACCCGCATTCATTACGGAGAAGTGTCTCGTGGGCGTGCATGAAGTAACGATGAACCTATACTACAAATTTAGGCCATCTATTTTGGGGGAAGATGAGGATGTATATTCGTACATGTAAGAATCTGCGAGAGAGATCATGGAATTGGAACGTTAGGCCAAGTCTGTAATCATTAACACATAGGCACTGACTGTCCTGTTAAATGCCACAAATCATTGCCATCGTCAATGTCGCACTGCTGTGCATGGGCACCAACCTGTGTAAGGATCGATTACTATACCAGTATTTAAATAAGCATAAGAAGAAGGAAGACTGACCAAGTCGTCGTAGCGCGAAACGACACCTGATATGTCAGTTTGAGCAGGCGCTGCGAGGAGGCACAGTTCTGCCTCAAAATAGGCTCTTTTCTCATCTTCCGTTAAAGTTGTCCTATAAAAAGCGTTAGGTCCACAGGGTCTCCACAAAATAGGCGGTTACCATTCCACGCGAGTAGTTGGATCTGTGCAGCCCGACCGTCGAGTGGTACTTTGGGAGGGTATCGCCAATAATCCAGGTAACAGGACGACGGAGAAAAATAGCAAAAAGAGTCTGGAAAATGTAGCACACATATTATCTCACGAAGGAGATGATAAGCAAGTAACGGAGACATAGCCCTTTTATTAGACTCTGTACGGACCCAATACCGAAAGCGAGTACAAGGACGTCAGCCGGAAGATGCGATTCAGCAACTTCCTGAGTTCTCCGCAATCTTCACAAATAGTGCACGTAAACTTGCGATGAACGCGTTCATTTGGCTTTAAGTTAAAAGTAGATTGGGGGGCATTATTAGCTACCCATTCCGTCATTGCTTTACCATAATAAGAAGTCCGATAAGGCTTCCTCTTTGGATAGGCTCCAGCTAATGAGGTAAGTAAAGAAAATTCTTGAATACAGCCTTGATCATATCAGACGGTGGTGTCAAGATCAAGCCTTGGAAAGTCCTCACGATATGGGCCAGGAGACAGCACATTGAGGTGAAGGTAGTGTTCTGAGAAGTCAGATGCAAGGGGTCGGATGTCGGAAAGAAAGCTTTCGGCATCTCCACGGCTAAAGCTTGCCGCTCAAGCCGTTCGTATCTATGCCTGTTAATGTGGGCTCGGCGGAATTGCGGCTCTTTTTCGCCAGTACGCCTATTTTCTTCTTTCATCTTCTTTTCCCTAAATGTATGAAGGTCCAGATGCTCGGTCACCCTGTTTTTCTCCGCAGTTTTTATGCCTTCTAAAGAGGCCACTATCTGAATCATCTGTCACTTTCGAAGATCCGTATGAAGGTAACTCGTTCAATCGGAGTTGTTATCCATCTCAGACGTTCATGTCCGATTGCGGGCTATACCTATTACCGACTCTATCTCCCCATATTTTTCTACGATTGTCATCGGCTTTCAACGGGGGCGGCCATATATGATTTTCAGTTGGTCCTTTTGAAGAGAAAGATGTCTATGTTGGCCTGATGCTGCTCGATGGTCGTTTGGTGAGCCTGTGGCACTTATTGCAAGAGGTGCAATGTGTAGTCCTTACTTGGAAGAACTCTTACTACACTTGGTACTAATGCTTGTGCGGCAGTACTCTCTCTTCGTCATTGTTAGGTTCGCTATGGTCAACTGGATTGACACATTTCTTCCACCATCCTTAGCGCGGACAGAAGCGGTACCTCCGCAGGGTTTGTATGACGATTGGACCTCTGATTGCTCTACTCAAATGCACACGAATTCAAAAAATACTAACTGGCAACGATATATGTCCTTCCAGTTGGCCCCTCAATGCTCTGAGTCGTTGCCATCATGAGAAACAGCGAGAGAGTGAAGAGACCAATACCGATGAATATTGAACTAACGTTCCGACTGCGATCTATTCCTCGCATCAAATTATTTAAATAATCAGAACAAATATAAAATCAACTCAGCGGTGCGAATGTGGGGCCAAAAGTGGGGCCTGGGGTTCGGTTATTGGCACTTTACTAAACTAGCCATTTGGCTGTGCTTGGCCCGAAGGTCAATGTCTTGGGTACCACACTAAATGTCAACAACCGCCCAAATTCCAACCGCCACGCGTCGTCGAACTTATTCTTGGCGACTCGTGACAGGAGTCGGTCTGGTATCTTGTACCAACAGCCATCTATCTAGGCACGAACTGATGATCTTCATTCCATTTTTTGAGCTTGTCCAGTCCGGCCGCCTTGGGACTGGATGTCGGGATGTCTTATGAGTTATAAGGCAATCCGTTCGGATGTCTCTCTGTTAAAGATGCTCCTGTCTTGGTTGTTGATCGAGGGCTCTTGCACCATATAAAATGGCGGCCTAAAATATCCAGGCAATAGATACATGACCCACTTCCGATTTCATCATGGGCATCTCTCGATTTTTCAACGCCAGCTCTGACAGACTCAAACTCAGCAGTCGCACCAACACTAACTGCTCTGTCACCGTTCCCCCCACCAATCCAAATTTTTCCGATGTAGCTTCTTCGGCACATACGTTTGTGATTGAAGAATTGGTGTCCGAGATAGGGACATCGCAAACGGATGGTCTCTCTAAAAACGAGGCTCACAGACGGCTCGAGAGGTACGGAGAGAATTTGTTAAAGGGACGAACAGGTGTTTCTGCTTGGCGCGTCTTGGTACGCCAGCTTGGTACGATTTAGTTCTCTTATCAATGCGTAACATCCCCTTATCTGTATCATTTCAGCAAACGCCTTGACACTTGTGCTTCTAGCCGCACTTGCTCTAAGTTTTGGTGTCCAAGATTTCATCGAAGGTGCCGTTATAGCAGCCGTCATAGTATTAAATACGACGTGCGGTTCTGTTTCTGCTGTTACAGCGTCTGCCTGAACGAGCGAAATTTCAGGGTCGGGTTCTTCCAAGAGTATCGGGCGGAAAAGACCATGGAGTCACTCCGCCAGCTTTCCAGTCCCACGGCATTGGTCATCCGGAACGGTGAAAGTTTGCATGTTCCTGCCAAGACGGTCGTCCCAGGGGATGTGGTAATGATCAAGGATGGAGATGTGGTACCATCTGATGTATTTACCCCATTTTCGTTGCCGGCCTTTTCTTACTATTCCTTTTTTACAGCTCCGTCTGATCAGCACCTCCAATCTCGAGGTATCCGAGCAGCTCCTGACCGGAGAGTCAGTACCAGGTCGGTCTAAAAGCATACTGAGAAGTACTTTGTGCTAACCCTCGATTTAGTTGCTAAGGATGTCGAGGTCATTGATGATCCTCAGCTAGAAATGCCAATCGGTGATCGACTAAATTTATGCTATTCGTCTACCGTGGTCACGAAAGGTCGTGGTGTTGGGATAACCATTGGAACCGGTATGAATACCCAGGTACGGGCAGTTGTGCTCTCGAACATCCCGAAGTCTGATCATCGTAATTAGATTGGACGCATCGCTGAGGCGATGAACCAAAGCCCGTTAGGCAAGCAAGATGCTACTGCATGGTTTGGTTCTCGGATTTGGGACAACATTCTCCGCTTTCTGTAAGTCCCTTCCTTCTCTTCAGTGCCTCTCAGCTTGATGTTCTTCACAGTGACATTCGCGGCGGGACGCCTCTACAAATGAAGCTCTCCAAACTGGCTTTTACCCTATTTGGGTGTTCACTATTCTTGATTATCATCGTGTTCGGCGCTTCCAAGTTTAACATCAACAACGAAGTCATCTTATACGCTATCGCCACTGCGATTGCCATCATTCCCGAGTCTCTCGTCGCCGTTCTGACCCTCACTATGTCAGTTGGAACGAGAAAGATGGCTTCGGAGAACGTCATCGTGCGCAAGCTCGATGCCCTTGAGAATCTAGGCGGTGTTACCGATATTTGCAGCGACAAAACGGGGACCCTTACGTTAGGTGAGTTCATCCTTCGAATTCGAATCGTAGTCCGAAACTCATCATTCGTTGTAGGCCAAATGTCTGTGCGCACTTTCTGGTTAGGCGGGCATGAATCTGACTCTGTGACCTATTCCGCAGAGACAGGTCATAACGCCATCGAGCCTGTTGGTACTGTACGACAAGGCAATGTAATAGCGGAACCTGGGAAACTCGATGAAGGGTTCGCTCAAGCTGTTCGTGCTGCCGCCCTTTGCAACGTTTCCTCGTAAGCTTTCGAATATTCATGCATGATTTTCCCGCTAACGTTACAATGTAGCATCCATAAGAATTTGAAAGGCGAATGGAAGTCCACCGGTGACCCAACCGAAGTCGCTCTCCAGGTTTTTGCCACCAAGCTGGGCCTGGGCCAACCTTCATTGACTGCGGGAAGCAGTAAAAGTATCGACGAGCGGAGCGACTCTGAGCATGCCAAAAAGATTCATTTTGCTGACGAGGAGAACAAGCGGTTCGGGTTTTTAGTCGAATTCCCTTTTTCGAGCTCGATTAAACGAATGTCCACGATCTATTACGATACAGAGCAGAAAAGCGCGGTCGTGATGTGTAAAGGGGCGGTACGTGGACACATTTATGTCCACAATTTTTCTGACAGCCCTTTATTGTAGACTGAGAGGATCTTAGATTCCTGTGTTGCTTACGTTCCCTCCCCTCTCACCAAACCGAGAGATACTTCGCCGTTGACTGAAGATACCAAACGCGCGTTTCTTGACAAGGCAGAGGAGCTCGCGTCTGAGGGTCTTCGTGTGATTGCTACTGCCCAACGAATGATAGACCGCAAAGATGTTTCCCGTGAAGACGCAGAGAAGGATCTGACGTTCATGGCTCTTGCTGGTATCTTTGACCCGCCAAGGCCAGAATCTGCGGGAGCGGTCAGGGCGTGCAGGACTGCGGGGATTGTTGTTCATATGTGAGCTGCGCTGAGTGTTCAGTGAGTGGTACTGATGTTGTTGATGCTTAGGTTGACAGGCGACCATATTACGACTGCCAAGGCCATTGCGGAATCTGTCGAGATTATAATGCCGGACGCACCCAAGAATGCTGTTATGATGGTTAGTTTGATTGCGTTCGTTTTTGTTTTTCTACGCATTCTAATGCTGGGTTTAGGCTACGGAGTTTGATAGGCTCACGGATGACGAGATTGATGCTCTTCCTGAACTTCCGTTGGTGATTGCGCGATGTGCACCAGAGACTAAAGGTATGTGTTTGGTATGGCTTGTTGTCAGCCAAGTGCTGAATATCTTCGTAGTTCGTATGATCCAAGTGGGGAAGAGGAGGGGAAAGCATATGTCTATGACCGGTGATGGTGTCAATGACTCCCCGGCGTTGAAGCTCGCTCCTGTTGGCATTGCGATGGGTATGTCTGGTTCTGATGTCGCTAAAGATGCAGCAGATCTTGTTCTGACTGACGAGTAAGTCGATTCATAGATATGTTGCGGCTTCCATATTGATTATCTTCCCTAAAGCAATTTTGATTCGATTCGCGCTGCTATTACGGAAGGACGGAGGATCTTCACCAACATCCAGCGTTTCGTTCTTCACCTGCTAACTACCAACGTTGCCGAGGTTGTTCTTCTCATCGTAGGGCTCAGTTTTATCGATGAAGATGGGCGGAGCGTTTTTCCGCTCAGCCCGCTTGCTGTGCTTTGGGTGAATATGGTAGGTCTTTTTGGATTGTTGGGGTCATGGCTCTGATGTTGGTGTGATTTAGTTGACTAGTTCTCCACCTGCGTTTGGTCTTGGTTTGGAGGCTGCTTACCCTGATTTGATGCAGCGGCCTCCTCATTCTGTCAAGCAGGGTATTTTTACGTGGCCTATCATTATTGATACCATGGTTTATGGGGTGATCATGGGCGCGACTTGCTTGATTAACGTATGTTATCTATTTTATTTCCTTAATTTCGAGATGCTGACGTTTTTCTACGTGTTCAGTTCGTGATCGTGGTCTATGGAAAGGGAAATGGTGATTTGTACAGAGAGTGTAACCACGCGCCATCTGAACGGTGTAATCTCGTATTCCGGGCACGATCGACGGTCTTTGCGACTTTGATTTTCCAGATACTGCTTTATGCTCTCGAATTGAAGTCCTGTGAGTGTCTCCCTGCATGCATAATTTTGTTCGCCAGACTGATTTTACATCAAGTCGACCGTTCCCTATTCTCTTTGACGCCCGGAAGAGCGTTTCATAAAGACCTTTGGGCAAACAAGGTGCTCTTGATTTCTGTCGTTGGTGGAATGATTACTGTTGTTTTGCGTGAGTGACATGTTCCGCTTAATTTTGAGTCGATGTATTGATGGCATGAACAGCTATCTATATACCTGGATTTAACACTTCGGTATTTTACCAGCGGGATATATGCTGGGAATGGGGGATTGTATTCGGCATGACTATCCTTTTCGTCATTGGGTGCGAGCTATGGAAGATAGCGAGGAGACGTTTGTTGAAGTGTTGGCTGTATATCGCTCCGGCGGACAGTGTAGAGGGATACACTGGCGGTACGAAGGATAGCTGCTAACTCTTCCGCTATACGTCTCAGCAGATAATTCTCTCGGTTTGGATTACCCCTTATTTCTGACGGCGGGCCATGGACTACGGTGGCTTGTCAGTCAATTAGCCGCCCGACGGGCTGTTATTAGATGCGCGAGAAATTACATAGGCCTAGAGAAACTTGCTAGATGTGCTATAAAGTTTTATCTGATATTCAGAACCAACTGTGAATACTGTACGTGAATGTAGGGAAGAAAGCTCCAAGTGAGCGTTACGGTCAGGAAGGAAAGAAACTCGGAAACGGATCCGGAGTTCCGCGTTAGGGTTTCTGATATAAGTAACGAAAGTAGGTGGCATCGAACTTGTATGGTAAATTTGTGAACTTTGTTAAGCAGTAACGAAAACAAAGCTATCGTTATGCGTTATGCATAGCAACGAACGGGTGCAGCGTTACGCGTTACGATTTCTACGTACAGTATATGAACCCTTCCTCGACCTTGCATTATTTGAAAATTATTTGGTAATTATGGACCACCACATTCTGCAAAAGGAAAACCTATTGTTCGTTCTTCTTGGACTCGAACCACCACCATCTCACTTTCAGGTTCCTTCGTCCCCTTCCTGCAGCCTTTTCTCTCCCTTGTACCTTGGAAATTGCCGAACCGGCACGTGGCTCTGCAAGAATCAAAGTGCCGCCCAAACGAAAGAGTGACGCTGAGTCTGGTTTTGAATCCGAGGAATCGCAATCCAAAGACCAGAATAACAGTGAAAGCGAGTATGAAGGAGGTTCGCAAGGTATGTTGTGAAATTTCCTTCCTCCTGAGACCGCTCTCTGAGAGATGAATGTTGTAGGATCGAAGCCCAGCCCGGCAAAACGAATACGACGAGACAAGGCAAAGGCATGAATGATCGACGACCCTTCGAGGTGAGGTGACACAGCCACCGCATGGCCGTACCGCGTGGGAAATATTACGTCATGGCCAAGACCCCTTCCTCCCACCACTACGCGTCTACCGACGATACGATTATCTGTCATTTCCAAAAGTTGGGAGGGCAAAAAGTCAAGGGATAATTTAATTCCAGCTTCAAATCTTCCACATCTCGCCTCATTTCGATACAGCTCTCTATAAGCTTCTGAAATCTCTCTGATTCACAAAAAAGGGGACTGATCGCGATAGCGAGGTACGATTCTTTTTCTCGGGTTGTTTTCTTGTTCAAGAAATTTGTCGCAGAAAATTCATATATGTCTTTACTCAAGCGCAATGCTAATGGCGACTATGAAGACTGGCGAGTTTACACCCCCGTAACGAACCCGACTGTAACCAGTTCGCCCGATTCTGCTCGTCTAGCAAACCGGAAAAGAAAATTCAAATGTGAGGACGACAGTCGATATATCTGTGCCCGCGTCGCCAATAAGCGCACTGGCTCGCCCACGTCCAGTCCGACATCGCTCGTACCATCGCCTCGTCCTATAAAACGGGCTCGAAAAGTCAAGCCCGCGGATAATGATTGGTTTATCGGTTCCGAAAGCAGTACTCTGACGGCCTCCCAAATTTCTTCAGCAGCCTTGCAAGTAATCAATCCAGTTACCACCGCCAACTCCTCTGCAGCTCGCGACACAAAGCCGGATGATCCTTCCACAGTCGACCAGTGGTTCTCCGATCCAACCCACGGCTATTCCATTCCTATATCATCGACGTCTCAGGCCGAGGCACCTCCAAAGGCCCCAGCAAAGCCAAAGACCCCTCGTCAACCAAAACCCAAACTCGAGAAGCGCGGCGCCATCTTCAAAAAGAAATGTCCTCAAAACATTCTCGAGAGACTGGATAGGGTTATCGAACAAAGGTGGGAGCATTGTCCTTCAGCCTGGATCGTTGCTCATTTCGGGTCAGGTTCTTCATGATTGATAGGGAACACAATGGTGATGAGTTGAAGGAGACCTTCAAGGTATTGGGCTCTACAGGGAATGTACGCGGTCTGTATGGTGTTTCATTGATCACGTCGCTAATGAAGATTAGGTTTATACTGTTGTCATCGACCGGACACCCCGTTGTGATTGTATGTGTTGTCGATTCGCCTAATCAAAATTTACGATTTTCTCAGGCCCCGATGCTTCGAAGGGCAACCATTGCAAGCATATCGTACGTGCCCGCTTGTTATTTTTCGGCTTTTGTTCTGAACGTTAGTCTTAGATCTTCATATTTATAAAAGGTACATACCCTTCTCTTCCCATCGACTGACATCGTCTCACTGCACTCTAGTCCTCCAGGTTCCCCATGAATCACCATACTGGTACCAAAAGTACTACGCGCCTGTCACTCATTCTATGCTGTGCCCGCTGATCTTCCTTGCCCAGAGCCCTTCTGACGACCGAACTCCAAGATGTTTTCGCACGCGCGCCAAACGCCATTGCGAACGAACGACTTCGCCAAGCTCATTTACGAGCTACTGGGAAAGCGCCTGCCTCTGACTCCAATAATGCCAGCAATAAGCGCATGCCAACAGAGGAAGATGACTGTCCGATCTGCTACGACAAGATGCACACCGAGCCAGAAAACAAGCTTACGTGGTGCGAGGTTTGCGGAAATGCGCTACATGGGGTTTGTTTTGCTCAATGTAAGCTGTGTACTATCTCTCCTATCCTTTGTCCCTTGTGCTCATACCCTTCAAAGGGCGAACGACCGCTCAGAAGTCAGGGAAGAAGGTTACTTGTGTCTGGTGTCGGGCGGAGTGGGTTCTGCCGGATGCGGGAAAGGGCAAGGGTAAGGCTATCGGAGACGAGGGGTATGTCAACTTGGCGGCGGTAGCAGGGGTTAGTACGCAGAGGGATACTTCGTCCTGTAAGTCGTTATAGCTGCCTCCTTGACTTGCTTGGCGACTAACCTATACGTTAGATTACCATGGAGTGAGGAGAGGAAGCAGATATTATGGATATCAGAAGCATGGGATGCGGTGATATCTTTGTGATCTATAATAGTTAATCTATGATGCGTGCCTTATCATCTTGATTCCTGAGGACAGATCTGGGTGCATTGTGGTCCTTGTGGCAGACTTTCGACCTAGCGGTCTTCGAAGTGAGGCGATTAAGCGCCTCTTATGTGATGTGACTAGATCAACCTCGCCATTAAAGGTCATCTATCTGCAGCTTTACAGCATTGCTGTAGTGACTTTTCTCGTCTTGTTTAATAACCGCAACCTGACGTGCATATATAATGTCTTCATTTTGTGACAGAGGACCGAAGGTACCAAAGAAAGCCTAGTCAAACCCCTTCAACTTCAAGACTACTCGTCTGTGGCTCACGAGGGGAGGTAAACCGTTATCCCCGGCTTCCAACAACACATGCACCAGCCCCCATTCTGTCAGGCGCGCCACGTCGACCAGTGCGCATTACTCTGCACCGGGAAGAGTGGCAAGGGAAACCTGAGGAAGATCTAAGAAAGTGACGCGCGTTCGTAGCACCTAATAGAGTACACTGTTAGCTATAATGTAGACCTCACACAGCGTAGCGATAAGCAGAAACGCGGTGAGGGTGCTCGACAGACCGTATTCAATATATATATAGTCCATCCCGACATAAAGGGGTATCGAGCTCGGCCGGCGGGATACGACGGAGCTCCTGCTTGCTAATCCAACAGAAGATGACAGCGAAGACGAATCTGAAGGCTCTGAACAGGGTAAGGAGCCAGTTGTATTGAAATCGTGTCTAACAGTATGTGCCAGAACCTAAGCGTAGTCCAGAGAAAAGAAGGCGAAGAAAGTCGGGGACGGTGAAGCATTCAAAAAAATCTCGAGAGAAAGGAAAGACGCAGCAGAAGAGACGGCGCCGACATGACTTGAGTCTTTTACTAACGATGCCTCTGGATATCTTATTCACTGCACGTTCCTCTATATATCTGCCCTGCGAAATGCTATTAAATAACCAGGATTTCAACGGATCTTCAGCATGTTGACTTCTCGAGAGCTCATCAATTTATCACGAGTTGATGCTAATTTCTATCGCACTCTGACTGCAAATAATGTTTCATTCGTTTGGAAGGCTGTTAGAGAGGCTGAAGGAGGAATCGAACTTCCGCGAGATATCCCTGAGTATCGATGGGTTGACCTCCTGTTCGAGGTATCAGTTTGTGATGCAAGTACGGTAGAATGGCTTTATGCTTTCCCTGATTTGTGACCCGGAGTAGATGTGCGACGCAAGATGTGTTTTCACCGACTGGATGCTTCGCCGGCGCGTCTTCCAGCGGCGTTTGACGTCCAAGTCTGTTTTATCCTCTTTGTCGACTCGAAATGCTGACTCGAGTCTATCTCAGCTTGGTTTACAGGCATAGGGTAAAAAAATAATTGTTCCGGGGTGCAGACGCTACTGTCCTAAGTCTCATTCCTCACACATACAGTATGTTTTACCAATTGCACCTATATGATGTTTTGATTAATGTATTAAGATGGAATCACAACCCACAGTGTCCACAGTCATTATTACTGGATTCCTGATGTCAACGAGATAATGGGCAAACTAGATGATTTAAAATCCAATACCAACCCTGGTGCTCCCAAGCACATAGTGTTGAGAGCAGGTTATTTAGCGCAGCGGTGAGTGCCAGGACTGGAGACGAAGGTCAAGAGCTGAAGAGCTGACCTTCGATCCCCAGCGTGCTAAGCTACGATTACATAATGTACATAGACTAGCTGAAGGTCGTTTCTCAACACAGTCCTTTTTTTCAAGAAGCGAAAACGTTTTGTGAAGAACATGCTGAAAGTAGGCACTATCTCTACAATAGTCTGTTATGCTAACTGTTAGAGTAGCATGCCAAGAGGTGTTCAGATTGAGAGACACAGTGTCGAATTGCCAAGGCAAGAGAGTCGCAGCGATTGATAAAGGAGCAATATGAAGACAAGGGTGCTCGCCAAATTCAATTTTGTACATGGGGTCGAAATTTTATTATCAAGCATCGAAGGGGTACCCATCCAACCACGTGACAGACAATGACACAATATATGACATCAATTTCATGACTAAGCCATCTTTCCGGCAGTTTCGTTGCAACCTCCCCTTCACATCGCGACCTCAATGCCTCTGAACTCGGCAGGTGTCGCACACCCAATTCTTGGGCACTCGACTCCTACCCAAACAGAATAGATGGAACTTAATCACAGTCAGTCCCTGTACAAGGAATAATAGGGAATCTCATTAAAAATTTTTCAGGCCTTCCAAGGCGAACCCACCACCCTACAAGCTGTGCCGGGCCGACATTCCCGAGCACCCTTGTATGAAGAGCGAGTCATCTTTATTTCTCCATCTCGAAGCAATCTCACCGTCAATCATAGCATCGAGGCTCGCCTTCTTAAACTAGGGTACACCAAGGACGGCATCCGCGGTATCGAATGGTGCAACTCGGTACATAATGAAGCAACACTTACGTTTTCTAGTAAGACTTTCCCATCCCTCCGTAAATTAATCTTCATGAGGAAAATCACCAGATTGGAAAAAGATACTTCCTGGTCTTGAGGCTGCGATAGCAGAACACTGGGACGAAGTCGCACAGACTGAGCACAGTCTCATGTAGGCATCTTAAAGGCGTTCCTACCAGCGTGGCTTTGACCCTGCTGTTTGGAGACGAGTGCTGCCGTACCAGGACGTCTGCAAATTTGCTGCATTCAAATCCTTGTTTCACAGGCCGAGAGAGGAACAGATCACACAATCGAGTTTTTCCGACGCGATGGCACAGCTGCCGAACCTTATTTCAGTATGGCTTCAGGATAGAGCAACCCATGCGCGAAATCTAGCCGCTGCGGAGCTAGGTTCACAAATTAATCCTGCTGTCGACCCGACGAGTTTGGCCATATGTGTTTTCGGATGTTCCAACGGATGCTATTCTTGTACCTATTCCGATCTCTGGCGACATCACTGCGTGCGCCGTTATCGTTTTTACGGGGAATTCATCTTCCCGGATGTTGACACGTTGTACGAAGGCAACGGTGATATCACGTTCGACTCTAAGCGGTCTGCTATGGTTTCCTATCTGGTAACCATGGTGTCTCGCGATCCTACCACCACTACTGTAGAGAATATGGATTCTTGGGGACGTTTTCGTTTGCTTGAATAGATCCATTAGTAGGTTTAGAGCCCGTGGCGGAGGCGCTCACGCTGTATTTGGGTGTCCTTTACTGACATGGCGCCAATGTGTGAGTGTATCAGCTTCATTTTGTCAATAGTCATGACTCTGTTTCTGTCTAGGTCTACATCCATTTACGTGACGGTCCTGAATGCAAGATTAGGCCACTCACTACGGAAGAGCAGTCAAAGCGACAGGAAGTAGAGCCCGAGCAAGATATTGACCTACGTGACTGATCCTGTCAGCGGTGCTCCGAATATCTGAGATGTTGGTCAACCCACAAAAATGTAGTTGAGCATGTTGGAAACGTGTAAGTAGCGGTCCATGTCTGTTCAGATAGTCGGTTAACTATTTATCTTCCAGTCATGGTGTGGATGAGCCTGTGATCGAGCGAGACTTGTTTGTTGCATATTCCAATGGGCTCAGCGGAAGTTGGCGTCCTTCACAACATACAGTCTTACATGTGTTAAGAGTTTGAGAAGCCTACGAGTTATTATGTTTGATGTGATGTTACCCTTCTGCTTCGGGTATACCTGATCTTTTTACTGTTGAGATTTGGACTGTATCCAGAGTACATGCTTGTAAGACATTTTTGGGTTACAAACTCCTGAGGTTTCCCCATTGACTTCTCATATTCATACTAGACTACTCCTTTGCTGGTAGTTTCTACCTAATTCCTTCAATTTCTCTCGGATTCTTTCCTTACTCAGCATGCCGGAATGCCGGATTGCTCGAATTCTCTCACAGATTCCAACATTTACAATGCAGACAAAGTATACTTAATCCTGTGGGGTTGCAACATTCACCATCGGCAAAGTCGCTCAGACTATGTAACAATGCAGCATCTTTCAAGTTACAGATAAACGTATGATTCCGGAAGGACTTTTCCAGTTGGCCACGGATACGACGACGCGATCCTGTTACTAATTGGGCCTTCGGTTCATCCGCCCCGGCCTTTTTGGAAACTTTTTGACATAGAAAGGCGTTGGTGTTTGTCTGTTGGTCCCACGATTTCCCTCACTAAGGCTGGCGGCGGATGTGCTGACGGAATGGCAGTTACTAATCGGAGGCTTCCATCCAACCGAGTGCGAGTGCGAATCCGAGTACTAGGTCCGAGTTGCCGCAATGCTCAGATGTTTCGACCCGTCCCATGACTTACTCTCACCGCAACATGACACCCTACCAGATAACAGCTACGGACGTCTGTTTGTTTCTTGTCGCTGTTTTTCTTATCTACAAGATCTCAACAAATCGTAAGAGCAACATTACCACCAAACTGCGAGGTCCTCCGAGTCGAAGCTGGCTTTACGGTCTCGCTGGCGTTATCCATGATGCCGAGAACCCAGGCGTCTTGTTTGAACAATGGTCATCGGAGTACGGTTCTGTCTACAGTGTCTCCGGATTCCTGGGACAGCAAAAACTGGTTCTTTGCGACCCGAAGGCTGTGGCACATTTCTATGGAAGAGAGGGTTTTGGATACGTCAAGCCACCCATGATTCGCTTTTTCATCGAAATAATGGTGTGTCCTTTTTTGCTCTAGTAAGCATGAGCAGATTTTTCTGAAGTATCTTGGTTCTCAGTTCGGAAGAAATTTGGCTTGGGCGGAGGGGGAATTTCATCGAAGGTAATTGCTCTCTCGTACGTCACACGACCTTTTGGTAACCAGAAAACATACAGGCAGCGCAAATTTCTTACACCAGCGTTCAATAACTCAGCTATACGTGATCTGAGCCATATTTTCTATGACTCGGCGCACAGGGTACATAAAGGAGTCTTGAGTTTATCGGATATTTCTTAAATTTCACCTAGACGTCGTCCGCTTGGGACGCTATTCTGGAAGCAAGCGACGGGTCCTCCACGATCGATGTGCAAAACTGGTATGTCACGCCCGGCGATAATAATGATTGATTGATCATGTCCATGTCCTAGGATGAACCGCATCTCGTGAGGCTATCATTCAACTACATACCGCTCAGTAGCCAATTCAATTGCCCACCTAGGATGGATAGCATTGGTATAGCAGGTTTCTCTCACGACTTTGGCGCCATCAACGGGAAACCTCAGGTTTTCGACGCCGTGGACTTGAGCGCCGGCGCTACCTTTTTTGCTTTCACGGTCATGGTGGCAACTGTGTTTCCTGTAATTCTTCGGCTGCCTTCCAAGAGGAAAGGGGGTCTAGCCGAGATGAAGCGTGTATTCTCTAGTATAGCTGACCAGCTCCTGTCTAAGGCCAAGGAACATAAGAACGAGGAGGATAAATCTGTAATGGGTCTGCTGCGTGAGTTTGACTACTACTGGTTCCGATAGGAAGGTGATTGTGTTTGTATACAGTCAAGTCGGAGACAGATGATGCCAACATTCACATGTCTCGAGAGGAAATCATAGCACAGGTATGCGTTGCCAGTCGCACATTTGGCCCTTTGCTAATGATTGCCTATTGCAGATGGTACTTCAGAAATTCTTGGTCTTGCATTTATTGCTCACAATTTCTGAATGTTAGAATTTGTTGTTACTAGCGGGTGAGCATCACAGGCAGGTTCCTTGATTTTGAAAGCTAAGCATTTCAGGTTATGAAACGACAAGTAGTAAGTCTATTCTCTGTAAAACCGCATTTTCTCCATTGTTGAAGTCCTCTCGTCCAGTTAGTCTCACGGTACATTAGCTCTTACTGACCGTCCATCAGATGGAACTGACAGATCCTGCAGTGGGCCCTCATCGAACTGTGCAGGAACGTTGACATCCAAAATAAGCTCCGCAAAGAGGCAGTGCAATACGGCAACTCTGATCCGACGTGGGAGCACGTCAACTCGAGCCTTCCATACCTCGACGCGATCGTACATGAAACTCTACGAATGCACCCACCCGTGTTCGAGACTACGAGGATGGTGCGTATCCTATCCTCCGGCGTACTGAGTGCCCCTCACTTCTCTCCTTTACGTAGGCAACTGAAGACGATATCCTTCCTCTGTCTACGCCTGTGATGACCAAGTCCGGCGAGACTGTTAACAGTCTCTTCATTGCCAAGGGAACGGTCATCACTACCCCCATTGGGACGCTGAACAGATCAGAGCAGTTCTGGGGCCCTGATGCGAAGGAATTCAAACCGGAGAGATGGTTGGAGGACAGTGCACCAAGAGCGAAGGAGATCCAGGGTCATCGACACCTTTTGACTTTCATAGATGGACCTAGGACATGTCTCGGGAAGACGTTCGCATTGACTGAATTTAAGGTAAGTCGATTTCTTGAGGAAGAATGCACTTTTTGTTGAGCATCTGTCTCTTTAGGCTGTGCTCTTTGTCATTGTACGGAACTTTGCTTTCGAATTCCCTGGTGGAAGTGATACTGTTATTGGAAAGTATAGGGGGAGTATTTTGCCTAGACCGAAAGTCATCGGGGAGGAAGGCTCGCAAGTTCCGTTGAGGGTGAGGCGAGTATGACCCCATTCTCATAAGGACAGAAACTCTAATATAATCTATGCAATGATATATACACCGATGCGAAACAGTCTGGGACCCTGAACTGAACCAAAGTGGCAATTACCGAGGTTTACCCTGCTCCTGAAAGTTCACCTTTGAACATCTCTCAGGCTCCAAATGCACAGAAACAAAGTTCTTCGGAATTCTCCTTCGAGCAAAATAGAATATTTACTTATAACTGCTTAACCTTTTTTTCCCTAAATGCTTATTCCTGTCAATAAATTCTGGTTTGACCCCTGTTTCTTTCTGATTATTCATATGGTGGTTGTTCAAGTAGATTTGAGGAATTACTGTGATGCAATTCCAGCCCTCATGACTTTGAGTCTTTGGGAAGTCTTAGTCTGAAGGAAGGACATTGCTCAACTATTACTGGAAAAGGTTGCCACAACTTGAATCCTCTTGGTATATCTTGAGGCAGAGAAAGAAAGAACTCTGTCAAGGGTGTTGGATATACAAGTGTTGCTACATCTGCTGCTGAGAGGTATTCTAGTGACACACTCACTGCATGTCCAGGCATGTAATTTTGCAAATTATGACAATACATTGACTGTATCACAGTCTACTATGCATGCAATAAAGAATATGGCTAGAGCACAGTGAAATGGGACTTATATGACAGCTGGCTTGAGCAATGATGGGTGAAGAGCATGGCCTAGCAGCAGGATGATACCAGAGAGTCATACTACACATGAGAGCACAAACTTGACACTAATTGCACTAATACAAGTATAGAAAGACCCACTAAAAATAAAGAGCACATGATCAAAATATGATCAGGGCTTTGCACACAACTTTGCATCACATTGGTCAATGATGCATGGGTATTAAATTGCTGAGGGACATGTTCTAGAACAGAGCATTGGTGCACAATGAGATAAACCTGAATATCAGAGAGATTGGCTGAGAAATAAGAAGGTTTGGTGAAAGAAATGACCAGAAATAATCCCAGGAGTCTAGAATGACTTCTGTGCATAGATTAATTGCTCTGGGGAGATAAGAAAGCAAAGAGATCAGTGGCCAGGCCACTAACAGAGATAACCAGTATCAGGTTGCATAGAAACAAAAGACAGTCCTGACCCAGAGCAGAATATGCAAGTCAGACTGTGATATGTGTGTGAATGATATGCCAGAGACTCCAAAATGGAGTCTCATGCTTTGAAACTTCTATATTTGATGTGTCTTTGTAAGTACAGTAGTAGACTATTTAAGTACCACATTGTAAGAGTAGTAGACAAGTTTCTGACCTCTTACAGTTGCAGTGTATTGGGCATGAAGGCCTAGCACTCCAGCTCTCAGTTTGTGTTTGTAACTTTGGGTGAGAGAATAGACCCATTATTGATATCATTGAGAGAGATTTGAGAACTGCACAAAGCACAGAAGCTTGCAAGGGACTTAAATTCAAATTGATAAGAGGTTTTGAATTGCACTCTAGTCAGAGAATAAGAGAGCAGTGTCTGAAGGGCACTATCTTGAGTTTTTGAGGTATTTGTGACACACAGCACTACAGGTGGCAGAGGTTCAAACCCTTTGGGTCTGTTGAATGGTATTTTATTGCATTTTGTGTCTCTGGGTCACATAGGTTTGAATCCTGTGGATTTATGATCAGTTTGAAAACTCATGTGCAGAGGTTTGACCTCTTTGGCACTTGTGAACATGTTTGTAAAGTGTTTCTGCTTAGCATGAAACTTTGAGTTGTGTAGTGTGTGTTTAGAGATTTGGAATTGATCTGAGCTGCACTCAGAACCTTTTTGAGAGTTTTGTGGGAGTGTTTCAATGTATTGTATTGAGCTACAGTACTCTTTGCCTTGAGACCCAGCAACATTCATTGCCACCTCTTGTTTTGATAAAATGAAAAGCTTTGAGACTTAGAGAGATCTGAGACAGTTATACACATGCTATTGCTATTTGTGCACAGTGGAATCATTTGAGAAGACAATTATATTTGTTGTTACTATTTTATCACATTATAATCCCCCCAATGAACTAAGAAGTGTTGTGTGTATGTTGGTGTGGTTGTGATCAGTGGATAGCACTCTGCTGTATCCATTTCCATCTTATGCACACACAAAACCTCTTCACTGAATGATATCCTCTGTGAAATACTAGTTGTTGTTCATGAAACTTCCATCTTTCAGTATCACACCACATTTATGGTGACAACCTTCTCTATTCCATAACTGGGATGGACACTAAGATAGAAGGGACAAATCACTGAAAGAAAAAAAGCTGCCTTGTATTGTTGTCACAGTATTCATTAGTCAGACTATCATTTATTCATACATGATTTTTCATTTATGACTATCATCTCAGACTTTTCTTTCCCACAGTTGAACCATATGGGAATTGAATCTCAAGTGACATCTCCAACTGTGTACATCCATATCTGATTCCAATTTTTTTTGGTAGTATATAGAACTAGAGCTACACCTGAATATTCATTAATATTCCTGGTCCAACAGAGTGTATAGGATTCAAACCTGGAGTGAACTTGCTAAGTAATTAATCCATTGGACAGGGAAGAATGAGTCTCAGGAGAATCAGGTTGGACTACTAGACACATGAGATGAGTGAGCACTGGAGGAAAAATAGAATACACAATAGAAAGAAAAAGCAACCTGGATCTATTGTTGAAAGGAAACATTCAGGAATTGAACTCATGGCAAGAGAAGTTGCATGCCATTACACCATGTCAGACCCTGAGTAATGATCAGCATGAAATTTACCACCAACAGGTCTCTTCATCCCATTTTCTTATTCTGAGATTAAGAATGACAGCTATTAAAATAAAGAATCTCTGATCCTACAGTAAAAAGAATGTCTCAATGGCATAAGACACACAGTTGAGAGGAATCAAACCTCTGGTCAGTGTGACAAGAGCTACTACACCAGATCTGGTGTAGCTGGTAAACCATACAGCTTATTTTTTGCCTCTGTTTCCATTTCACTGCTGTTTTCCTCCAATGCTGGTGTCTGAACTTTTATTATTATTATTTTGGTGGAGACTATAGCGAAGGCAGTCCAGCGACACAGTTGCTTCCAATGGGCAGCTATGGCAGTTGCCAGGAATTAAAACCAGGCAGACATAGTTAGTATACCAATTGAGAATTTGATGAAGATTCACAATGAGAAAATGCATTATGCACTTATGAGTGTGGGACTCATGACTAGTAAGTATTATGTTTGTCATCAGTGGAGGACCGTGGCTTTGACTTTACCATGCTTATGGTCAGACAAATACCTTTCGTTCGTGCCCCAGAATCCCTACCGTCAGCGCCTGTGAGAACGGTCATGGATGCTAGGGGTCGTCCTCAACAGACCTCGCAGTCAGAATTTGTCTATGGCAACCTGGAGCAATGATGACCTATCTAGTGATTCATTGTGGCTGATGCTGATACGTACGGCACCCCGATAGAAAAGAGCCCAGCTGGAGACGTTTCAGTCACTCTCTAGCTGCAGGGCCTTCTTCAGTAGGCCGGTACACTTAGATTTATACAGCGACCCTCCAGAAGATGCCAACTTCAAAACCTTTGATGCCTTCTCCAGCGTCGCCCGCTTTATGATGCTGGAGTTGAAGACGCAGGAATCAGACTTATATGATATTCCTTATCACAAAACCACAGCATTCTTTACCCCAGACCAGAGGAATGACGATCATCTCCGTTTGCTGGCGCGCATGCCCAACCTTGAAGAGTTGAGCCTCAACGGCACATCCAGATCCTCCCAGGCGATGACACCTGCGACTGTTATCTCCTTGCAAATGCTGTCGTCTTCGAACGTTGTGAGGCGTCCGAGCCTGAAAGTCAAGGCAGTGCTGCCCAGTTGCTCGCGTATCTACTGTTGCCGTCCTTGTAGGCGTTGTCAATCATTCTGGATCCTAAAATGTCTCCAGTCTTCCCCGATAATTTTCTTCACGCCGAAACAATAATGTTCTTGAACCTCGGGTTCGCGTTCCGTGCTCCGGAGGATACCGAATCACTTGAAACCTTTCTTCGAAGGTTACCCAAAGTCACCGCACTCAAAATCATGTCACGCAATATCCCTGCTTCGTTCTTTCGACAGGCTCCTTGTATCAGCCGATAAGGAGCCTGTCGCAGTCCCTCTCATACCTCGACTTGGGCAGTTGTAGCCTTTCAGACAATGAGTTGAAACTGAAGATAGATACAGTTATTTTATCGAGGCAGAATCACTGTGCACGTTGCAAATTGTTGGAAGAAGTCATTTGGAGGGGTCCCCCGATCGCTTATAAAAGACCTTGGTATCATTGGCCAATAAGTCTCAAGCCAGGACTATGAATGCCTGAAGACTACGCATCATTCTGTAATGATAGAATGACTTAGTTTGGGCTCCGAATCACCAACAAAGAGATCCCCTTGAGCGCTGATACACGATCAGCCATGAGTAATACCGGACATACCATGTGAGAAGTGCATAGTGGGCATCCATATCGTCTGAGGCTGAGCGAGAAATCTACTCATAATGTACCAGCTGTTTATATCTCTATGTCTGACATTGTCCTCCACCCATGGTAATTAAACATCAAACTGTGATGCACCAGACCGCTGACTGCATAGTACGCATTCAAGTTGACTTAGCGTAATAGTCGAGTGTACCATTTTGTCTGGACCTGGGTGGTAGAGGACCTTGATTACATTCTTCATGGCCTTGGAAAACATCAGCATCGGGAGATCGACGATTCGGGGTTTCCACGATCTCCGTCTGTTAAAGTAACGTAAACACGTTCTCAATTCCGCTTGTGTTAAGGTGAAAGAAATTAGCAAGCCAACACCAGCCGCGTTTCTAACTTAGGAGGGATCCGTGGATTCTACATGAATGCCTGGTTCTATAGGTTCAATGGTGTAGCGGAGTACACCGATGAACTGACCGGATGCAGATTAAAATTGAAAAGCATTGTTCCAGAAACAGAGAACGCTGCGAAGTCACTTAGGAGTGTAAGACGTTCTTTGACAATGAGAGGGACGTGCTCGTCGTTCTGGTGCTCGTCAAAAACAAATCGGAATGGTGCTAGAAAATACAAACATATAACGTTGAAGATGTGACGACTTAGAAGATTGTGGATAGGTGCACGAAGAAGGCATTGAAATGAAGTAACACCTTGACCGGTACTTAGTGGAAACATAAGTTGTCATTACTTGGATGCCGTCGATACAGCGTCACTTTTTGTTACCAAATGGCTGGCCACAACGGGAATTCTTGCACAAGTGATTCTGCAACCCCCGTACTCTGGCTTTGATGAACACCCTTGAACTGGACCTCGGCATCGCCTGAAAAATCATTACTATCAGTCCATAGTCCCACGAGAAGTAAGCGAATAAGTACACACCTATATCCAGAATATACGGAGGGCCACCACAGTGAGGTCGGAACAGTGCCTCATATTCAGCGTCCTTTTCCCCTTCTTGTCGGGGATCCATATGCTCGTTGTCGGCTAGATCATATTCTGGGAACTTTGGATAGATGGTCAAAGGCCGTAGATGCGGAATGACTCCTACGGGATCTTCAACAGGCCTTTCTTCCTTAGTCTTTCTGCTGGCCTTGGCAGTGCCCACCTTTTGCTGGATGTCAGAGGTTTGTAACTTGGTCATGGATCGGGTCCTTCTAGGGGAGGTGGTAGATGGTTCGGGCTGCAAATTAAAACTGCAGAGGCACGTTAGCAAAAACAGACGCGACAGAGATTTCGGATACGTACGGTGTCATGGGACAGAAATGGTGGTGTCCGGAGACGATGCGAGAGATAATAGACCAAGGGGTCCCAGGTATATAGAAGAAATGCCAGTGGCACTGATCCGCGCCTTCGCTACACCAGAGCGTGAGATGCGGAGGATCTTCCTCTCGAACATGGGAAGTAGGTATCTCGGCGTTATCGCGTTGAAGCGAAGCGATGGAGGCCTCATCTAATGATCGCATGCCATCGAAATGTCCGGTAACACTAGCCATTGAAAGGTATTGGGGCTGTCGGGAGATGGAGAGTAGGGACCTGGGTGCTTGCTGGGCTGACGGCGGCTCTCCCGAGAGGCTCATGCCCGTAAAGTGACCAGGAATACTCGTCATGGAATGGCTTTGAGGCTGCTGAGAGATGGAAAGCAGGGAACGAGGGGCTAAGAGTGCCACCTGCGGCTCTCCAAGGAGCTGGATATCGGTTAAACGTCCGGTGGTGCTCCACGTTGACATTATCGGATTGTCAAGAATGGAGGTGTTGAAAATGGAGGTGTTGAAGGTGGCGGTCCTTGGGAAAGAGAGAGAAGTTTACGGATGTCAATTTGAGTTTCCGCAAAGTATGGTGGCAGGCCGTGGACAATACCACAAGGGACAAAGACGTGCAAATTTCTGCCATTTTGGTGCACACACCGACAATGCAAGGTCAAAGACAATGCATCGCGCCACGAATTTGGCTTCCCATGGCGACTGCGGAGGCCGCAATGTCGAAGAACGTATAGTCTATGCCTCCTGAAGTCGCCTTCTATCATCGAAATGACTGTATATTGTCACCTTTTGGCCGGAATAGATCTGGTGTTCATCTTGCTGACAAGGAAACGAGGTAGAAAATGGATGAGGCGATATTGCAGATAGCACAAGTTAGAAAAGTGTGAAATTGAAATCCGAAACAGATGTGAGAGATAGAACATGTCAGGTTCTATGAATTACCTGCGGGATAATGGGCGTTCGATGACTCTTGATAACGCTGACAACCGTTCGGTTATAACTTTCTAAGGAAGGAAGCGTGAACGGTTTATCTTCTGGACTCCGCTGGACGATTGACGGAATTGTCCCACAAGAGTTAACGTATAACACGCGCTCCAAAAATGCCGGTCTCCTTTTTGATAATTATGCGCTCATTTATGCACTGCTCCTTTACTGATCGTGAGGCGCTAGCATAATGGCATAACGGCAAGCTCTTGGGGAGACATGGGAGCCCCGTCCACCGTGATTAGTGTGAATGATGCTGACGAGTGATGAGGGATAAAAACATAGATCGTCCAGTAGAATATGGGCGGATTTCCGCTGGAATGGGTCGTGGTCCGCCGAACACCTATATATAATGGCGGCAATGTCGTCGTCAGTACGTAGGCAATAGTTGGATGACAATGAACGAGCTGTATGCTGACCTTATAGGCTGGCCGTGTAGTCACCGTAACATAATACTTCGTTTTCGACGTTTTAGGGCTTTTTTCTATTTCTGTTTCGTCGAATCATATTCATCCTTCGTTCGCGTTCGCTTGACAATACTGGGTCTGAGGTTTCCTTCTGTTGTAAAGACAGTAAGTCTCTATGAAGCTGCTCTACCACGCCTTTGTCGGGCGTTTGGTAGTGACTAGTCCTATCCTGCCTGGTCGATACTGATTAGTCACCAGCAGCTCCATTCTGACAAATGTAAGATATCGTAAATTAATATCGTGAGAGCAGAGGGGAAAAATTGAACAGAGTTTTGCAGCCGTACTGATGATGGAAGTAAGGTAAATAAGTTGGGACCCATACCGATTACAAATGATTCATAATCACCGACTGTAAGGGTGGCGCTAAGGTCACCGCTCACACAAGGAACTTAGCACAATCGTAGACAGGTGTATAGACGTTGATTGTGAAAGCCCCGACCCGATACAAAAGAATTAGCTATGTTATATACTGGTTCGGCGGTAAATCAAATACTAAGCTCGTAGTCAAATAAGGGTAAGCAAAAGGTCTCAATGCATCGACTCATTACACCTTTGGACGTTCTTACTTCTCGACTACCATCATCTCAATTCTCAACAGTTTCTCTGCTTTCAATATGCAGCCAAGACGCTCTTTAAGGATCGCGGTCCCTCCAAACAGAGGGGCCTTGCTGAATCTTAGGTGCATGGTGGCCTCCTTTTTCCTGCATTCTGCTTTGCTAAGTGCTGGGATACGTAGTGTCGAAACGTAGTCGAGCAAAACGAAAGCGAACCATTCGAGCACAGCAGCAGCGACAAAGCAAACAACGCACCGAAGGCCAAACGAAAGAGAACTGGGAAGAAACGACGGGATCTCAGACTGTTACTGACAATGCCGTTGGATATTCTCTTCATAGTGAGCTTAATTACTTTGCCTCCGTGTTCATTAACCAACTTCAACAGATCGGTACCATGCTTCCTTCCAGAGACCTCATTACTCTATCACGAGTCGATGCAGATCGCTGTTGTACTCTGACCGCGAATGGTGTATCATTCGCCTGGAGGGCGGTGAGGGAAGCCGAAGAGGGGATCGAGGCTCTTTGTGGAATTCCTGAATACCGATGGGGCGACCTGTTATTTGACATCCTATCCTGGGACGTAGGTCTGCCCTGAAAAGAATGTCTCTGTTGACTGGAAGCTTCACCGACACGCTTGCGGGCGATGCTCGAAAGCAAAGTACGTACATGCATTCCCGCCGGTTGCTGTCCACGAGCTGACTGCTCCAGTTAGCTTAATATATGCGTCTAAGGGTAATAAGTCGTTCCCCCGATGTCAATGAAGATGTAGCTTGAGCCTGATTCCAATGGTAAAGCTACAGCTTGACTTTCCCATTATTACGCTAATCAACTCCTCTTCAGAGCAGGACCACAAAAAAAAAATGCTCCCGCCACAGCTGCCATTGGTCTCTGACATCATGAACCGAGCAGAGATGAAAGCCTAGAAGCCCAGCCGGACCGGAAACCAACTCTTTCTTCTTTCACCCCGCGAATTCTCATCTGTTTTCATCTGTGGCATGACAAGAAAGGTAGTTCAATGCTGTTTGATTGTTCCCCCCTTCTTTAAGGACATTTAGAGACATTCTGGAGCTGCCGACCAAGAACATAGTACCGAGGCAACTTGGCCGATGCTTTGAACACTTCTATTTATGGACTGGCAACTATGAAGGGAACCGAGCCCTGGTTCATAGCTCAACCAGCATGCCTTAAAGTAGCCAACAACGGCGTTTTCTTGCGAACACCGCTGTGCCATTATCATGAATACAGACGTCTCGTAGCACTAGTATAATTCCTATGCAGTAAAGGCTGTGCATTGTGGAGCCGAAATGAACTATCGCATGAAAGTCTTTTTTTGAATGATGCAATCCGTCAATATTCGTTCTGTACGACCCGCTTCTCGTGATCCCGCTACGACGGCTGCAGAGATGAATCTTTCGAATCTCAAATATACCTGTATGAACGACGGCATTGGTGTATATGATCTCTCTGCGAGCGTCCCGCCCTTTCCTAGCGCGAATGTGTGAGTGTGGATACCCTATCCTTTACCCACAGCTGACCACTATTTTAGATAGACAGAGACACCACTTACGTCTAGCGATGTAAAGAAACAGGCTCGGGCTTGGCTTTCTGGGGCTCAGACTCTCGAAATCTTAGGAGCAAGGCCTGATTATAAGTAGGCTTGTCAGGAGTAGGACCTGAAGCCTTCATTTTGACACGGAGCTTTAGCCCAAGCCCTGTACATTGCTACTTACGTCCGACTTTTCGCCTTCTTACGAGCTATCAGGATTTAGCTGGATCGTGGCATTTTTCCACTGTTTCTATCATGTTGACGATCCGCAGTCTCATGAGTATGTCCAAGATTTTGCCACTCAACTTGTGCTTATTTTTTTTGCACGGCATTCATTGGATAGATCGTGATTTATTCCAGACTCCTGGAACAGATATGCGTGTAGAACAACGAAGGTCATTGCATGTCGTTGATGGATAAGTATTATGCTACTTGTAGTGAAACATGAGCCCGCTGCTGCTTTCCGTACAACTCGGTGCTATGCGTATATCTCGCCAATGGCGCAGCATATTTCCACCGGATGACAAATCAAAGGGTCGATAGAAGTGGGCCCTTTGGTATAAGGCCAGGGCCTGCGGTGTGATGTATCTTCCTCTTGAACATCAGAACTGGGTATCACGGCGTCTTCGCGTGGGAGGAAAAGCATGGGGTCCTTACCTAACAATGACATGTTATCAAAATGCCCATAACGCTAGTCTCGCATAGACGAACAATACATACCAATGTGAGAGGGAGGGACAGTATATATGCCATAACGCTACCTTAGGCTATACATGGAAAGGAGGTTATGAGGTGGAAAGTAGGGATCGGGGTGCTTCGGCGGCTCTTCGGACATATGAATGTGAGTGAATTTACACGACGAGGGAAAGTCCTGCAACTTATTTCTTGCGTACACCGATAATGAGGGCTACATCACGCCCCGACCTGGCTTTGATGTGACAATTTACCGAGTATATATCACCCCACGATGAAACCCGGAATTAAATGAGCGAACATGTACAGGAAATGCAATCGCTTATTCCTACAATACTTCCAGTATCATTCGAAATGCTCGTCGTTATGCTGCTGCGCATTTATGATCAGTCTCTTTGGAAAGGCGTTGGTAATTATGGAATTATATTATTTACGAACATACTGAAACAATCAGAGGTCGGCTAGTGAGAGTGGCGAAGAATCTCTGCGCAGCCCCCAGGGGATGTTATGTAGATAACAAGGGACAAACCACTGGCCCTACATTGATATGACGCATGATGTCTGGCAGGATCGCCCGGAGAGCCACCTAGAGACCGACGTGATTGTGGTATCCAATAGATCACGACGCATGCCTCGTCGGAGGAGACATAATTTGGCTGGGAAGGGTCCAAACAGATGGGAATACCCGTAGGCGAAAACCTCACCCCCATTTCCAACTGAATTGATCTGAAAATACTAGGTGACGGTAGGACGATTAGAACTTTCAGCTAGACTCGGGCAGTTTTGCGGAATAGACGACGTCCAGTCTCGATTTCTCTGCAGGTGGTTGGCTGGTACCGGCTGAAATGCCAGGGACACAACCTGAATCAAGATCGAATTCTGACTCGGGACCAAGACTTTTAACCAAAGCGAAATGCGTTGACTTTATTATTAAAGGGACTCCCGCCTCCCTTTGCTGTGGTCAATATCCCAAGGTCAAATTTCCTCTGTTATCAGCCGAAGTTCGCTGGGTTTGACAACCCAAAATAGGCCATAGCTGCTTACATACCCAGGAATTAAAATTCTTCCTCACGCATCTTTGCTTGATTGCTTGAAACTTGTGATGGGAACCCATCATTTGCATAATGGCCGACCACTTCGCATATAGGATAGGATAGTAGTAGTCTCAATTAGGGAATCCGTCGTTTCACTAATGAGTTCCTGAAGGTCTACGAGGACGTCGTTAGCCTTACGCCGGATAAACTAAGGGCTTCGCCATCTTAACGAAATGATGGCAATATTATACACGGCAACATTGCATCTGTTCCGAGACGGAAAAGCGCCTGTAGGCAGGCTCCTGTTCAATGAAGTTCAACAACTACTAGTAGATGGGTAAACAGTAGTAATTCAGAAATGGTGATTCTTCGTTCACAGAGACCCTTTCGATGTGATATATGGGCCATTTTGTGGGGCAGATCTAAAGGAGCTTTCATGAAATAACGTACAAAACATCGGTGAGAATACAATGCCTAGAATACGGTGACTTTATCTTCAAACCAAGAAAAGCTTCAAGGCCCCAGGTTACCCACCATTCTTCGTAGGCCTCTCAGGCTTGCTCCTTGGGATTCCGTTGGCAGTTGTTGTGCAATCTATTCCTTTTCGGTTTTTCATGAAGAAATATTTTACTAGTCTGTCGAAGCAATGATATTCTAGACGCTGTAGCACGCACTATAGACCTATATGAGCATCACCCAGGTACCTAGCTGGATCCAATCAAAAATCACGGCTCTGTCACCGGTCTCGGCTTGAACGGCTTCACCCAATCAAAATTTTTGATGGCTTCGCAGTGCCGCGCCATGACTTCTTAAATGGCAAGTTGACAGTTCTGTGAAATATTCCAGACTGGGGGGGGGATAGCGGGAAAATAGCTTTTCGGCATTTTTCTTTTTACTCCCATGCTAATGCGCGTTGGACCGGCAACCTGGTGTGACCTGGCCGAAGTCACTCGGCAAGAGCGGCGCGGAAGTTCGGTCTGACTGGAGAGGGGGCGGCTTCGAGCCGACAGAGTTCCGAAACCGATAAGGAATCCCGGGGTCTTGCCGCCAGTGACAGACTTGTAGATAGATTCGACTCTCAGATATGCAAAATCCGGACGCATATTTTGCTGCCATTTGGAGACCCAAAGTATGCTAACCTTATGGGCTTCCTCGACGTTTCGTTCATAGTCATTTTTCCCCCAGCTCGCCTTCTATTTTAATACTTTCATCCTCTTCTTCCTAAATCTTCTCCAGGTCTATCGACAGCTTTATATCTTTTGGCGTTTATGCAAGGATCGTAAACGATGATAATTCGCAGCTAAATAACAGAAATTTCTGTGCCTTGACAGCTTTGAGACTGGCCACAGCTTCGAGACATCTCTACATATGTAAACTCACTGGAAATTCTCGATGTCCTTTCAAAGTTCACTATCATCGGCCTAACTCCGCTGCAGAACAAACAGTTGGCGAATCCCCTCAAGCGTGCGTGGAGGCTGACTTGTGTGCTTCCGGCGTCCTCTGCTCATCTGTCAAAGGGTCTGCATCGGCACTGATTCAAGCCGAGCATGCCAACTGCCAGCAGAAGACGTCATTTTTGCGGTCTTGAGGGATTAGTCACCTCTCTTAGTAGTGAATAGTACTTGCGTGTTCTTCAAGCAAGTAAGAATGCCAGGCAAGGTTGACTTCCTACATTTATAGTTTCTAGCAGGTTCCGAGCATGGAGGGGAGACCGTTCTACGCGGTGTTCGAACTTTGTACGCGAAAGAATCAATTGAAGACGAATCCGAAGAGCTGAACCATGACAAATGCTCCGGCTCCTTACAAAATGATGGTTGCGGAGGTAGCCAGGAAATATATTTCATTCAATTGCGCGCCCAGGTCTATCCAACCCTTATTTCACCCAGAAGCATTGCAATTGGCAAATCTCAAATTCTCAGGTCCACACTTCTTCGCGGCACCGACGCACCTCCGTCCACGGTATCAACAATCAAGCAAGGAAGCGGTACACTTACCCCTGAAGCCTGAGAGCTATTTCCTGCTATTTCAACATTAGAATGTGGCGCATGCAGCGGGCGGCCCCGAGATTGATGAGCGACGCGATAGGAGATTTTAGATTTCGGAGGATGCTTAGAATGCCGTGTCGACGTATACTGGGCTTGATGGAATGGATAACAACACTCCGGTTGAATGTCAGAATGATGGTGTCTAGAAGGTGCAGGTGAGTCAGTGCGGTCGGCGTTGATGAGTTGCGAAGGTAAAGTGACAGCCAAGATCCCGAATGATATTCCCCCTCGACCCACCTGTTTGTCGGTGGGAAAACTTCCGCCTTCGGTACCCTTTAAAGACGATTTTCCAACTTTCGAATTCAATTCCAGGTTTCGGTCGATTTGAGTTGATTTCAGGTCTTGAAACGCGCTCACGGTGGAGAAATTTTCTGCCTTCGAGGGTCAACATGATAAGCTACACGTTCTTCATCATCTCGATCTCCATCGGGATCAAAAAGATTCCGAGTCCCCATTCATTGGTGCCAGAAGACATTCAACAGTAGCAGGACCCCGGTTGATGCCTTATGGACGTTGAACATTGATCACGATTTCGAGAAATCTTTGGTGATTTGTCCGGACCAAAATGTGGAGATTTTGATTATTTTTGTCTCAAGGTTGTCACTAAAAATTCGGTATCGGGCCCACGACGTAACCCTCCCGCCGTGGCCCGCTCCTTGGCGGGAGGGGTCAAACGGCCTCAAGAGTCAATTTTCTGTCCGAATTTGGATCTAGGTTGACTCCCAGTTGGTTCCAATTTTCCGGACCTTCGAGTTAGACGGTCAATTTGGCCAAAAATTTTCCGAGCTGGTCTCGGGTTTCATAGGATATATGATCCAGGGTCCTACACTAACGTGGAATACACGAAGCCGGTTCTCAGGGGAATCAATCTCTTTTTAGGACAGATTTGCATGATGCACCGAATCATGCTTATTTCCAATCTAGACTGTCTTGATCTGAGAGTGGAGCCTAACCGACGGCAGACTCCAGGTTGGGTATTTACTTTCTCACGGACCTCCACAGCGGCTGTATCATTCTTTCTTAACGAAACCCCCTTTCTTTTATGGCCTATAAGGGGACGAAGGAATAGAGTGAAATCCAGGACTCGGACAAATTGCATGACCACTTGAGAGTGTATTCCGAAAAGAACGAAGCGTGATGTTCAATGTGATACTAACTTAAGAGTTGATAGTTATGAAAATCCGGCACTGGTCAACCGCCGGATGTACGGTGCTGCTTGTCAGTTCCTGACAATTAAGATTTACGACATCTAGATGGCAGCCGGTGGGAATTCATATCCACATCTTGTCCTTATATATCGCTCCCCCGCCACAATGTTTATGTTAACTTCCATGTCGTGTTGCTTCTGCTCATACGGAGCCTTCTAGCTCCTGTGAATAGATGCTGGACGTGACACCGGTGCATTATGCCTGTCATCAACTACAGTCACTGCTGGGACTGTATTGTCTGATCCATAATTGATTCCGCTACCTCATTACGAATGAGAAGCATATTATCTCCATTGGATCCTTCTTTTGCCCTGATTATTCACTTGAATAGCGCGTGCTGAAGAGAAACTAGTCGCCGCGGCAAAGGCGCATACGCTATTATTGGCTGTAGTCCTCCATTCATTTACCGATGAAAGGTCTCATCGAAGTGGCGACATTTCCCATCTAGCCAAATACGTCGCTGATATTAAGATACATAGCAAAATATATCGCGATGACTCTTATTGCAACTGATTGAGCCACCTTCCTGATTCGAGGCTTTGGACGACAAACTCGTAAAATACACAGCAAGCAAATCTAGATCTCGTAACAAAATAAAGTATTGAAACACACCGGATAATGTCTACTCTCTGGTCTATCTTTATATGCTAGTGTACAAATGGGCTACAAGTAAATAATGCGTGAAATAAATAAACTACGTTGATATGTTATAAATAGAGGGTTTAATATAGGTGTTTTACTGGTTTTTGAAGAAGGACAGTAGACCGTTGGGTTGATCTAAGCTCGATTCTGGATTCGACAAGTCGTCGAACTCAACCTCTAAGACTTGACCTGAACGGACAACCATCAATTCCCCCCACAGACGTACGGGGATATCATGGCTTTGCCGTAAGAAAAACCGTATGCGTTCTAGCCACTCCTTCAAAAGTGTGTATCTCTTTCCGGACCGAGCTGTATCAGCCACCCATCCAGGACCCCCCTCGTCGATAGCAACCAGTACCACCTGCGTTAACCAGTAAAAAGATAGCGGGTTTTGAATCAGCGGCGAGTCCTGATCCACCGTCGCTGGCACGGGGGTCTGGATCCACAGCTGGAACCAGTTCTGAAGAAGGTAATGAGAGCGATCACTCGGAGTGCGTCGTGAAAGGACGTCCCGTAAGATGACATGGATCAGGATGGATTGGGAAAACGAGTTCAGCGGCGATGGGAATGTACCGTCGACAGAGAGAGGGATATTTGGAGCCTGGGCAAGATGCGTCAGGGTCAGCTGGAAATCAGCCCCGCGCAGCATGGTTGAGTCTACCCCATATAGCGAGGCCGCCTGGAAAACCGAGAGCCATTCTGCGGGGGTCTGCGCGTTCCACAACTCTTCATCGCATGGAAGATCGATGTCGAATTCGATTGCACGGAACGAAGATTGTTTTGAAAAATATATCGAGTAACAACAGTCGTGAAGGTATGATAGATGCAGTGCCCTGTGGCGAATCACATCAGTCTCAGATTGCACCCGAGAAATGAAAATATAGATCACCTCTTGGCAGTCTCGTGTGATATCCAATCCTTCCAAGACTGTTCCAAGGAAACGGCGTCATCGATATCAGGTACGACCCAAGAGCGTTCCTGGCTCATCAATCCCGACTGGTGGATCATCTAGAGGCGGGCGTCCGGTTAGGGGAGGATGACGCCTTCGTCGGCAAAAAAAAAATAGCGCACCATCACCAACATTCCGTGGTAAACACTAGTTGCGACGCGCGTCTCCGCGCGCTGGTGAAACAATCCAAGCGTTTGCAATAGGACAACCGCCAGTATCACATAGACCCGATCTTTCGGGCTGCATGAAGCCTTGGGTTTGGGACCATCAATAAGCGAAACCTCAAACGCCCGAGCACACTCACAAATTCTTGCAAAAGCAAATTACGCGAATCAAGGGTTTCTTCGATAAACTCGGCAGCTTGGCGTGTTTTGACAAAAAGGGCCCCGCATGCTTGCATGGCTCGCACTAGCACATAGGGTTTTCTTTCTATGCTCCATGTTGCTTGGTGCACCAGGGGTATCTGTTTACAAAAGTCGGTGAAAAATAGGCGAACTGGACATATGATAAGAATCGTTTACGGCAGATCCTTGTAAAATTCCAAACTTACGGTATGTTTGATTGTCAACATCAAGGTCGGTGGGAACGGCAATCAGCGGGGGAGCGAGAAAGGGAGCTGAATCAGCGGTATCGCATCCGAAACTTGCTGGCCCTAGGTCTGACGAAAAGTCCAAATCGAAGTAATCGTTTTCGAGTGCAATCGCGCCGGAAGGGTCATGAGAGGGCGAGTATAACTTGTCAAGAAATGCCTCCCATCCGAATTCATTGTTGGGTTCTTCAGTATGAGATATGGATAGCCCTAGGATGTCGTCCAGTTCCCAATCTGGAGGCGTATCAAGCGAAGAAGGTGATCCCGCACTTGACGCTTCTCGCGAGACCGAAAAAATGGGCGAGCATGCCGGAGAGGACGTGGATGAGGATGAGGAGGGTGTGCCTGATCCATCAAAAGGATCCGTAATATCGTTTTCTCGTCCTCCGGTTGTATCGCTGATAAATATGCACCTTTTGCCACGAGCGGCGCATTTCGAGCAGGGATCTTGGATATGCCGGTCGCATTTGACTCTAGACTGAACGCAAGACTGAATAGACACGCAACTATGAGTACCGTTCTTGCTCAATATATTAATTATCGACGTACCTGACAGGACTTTCTTTTTGAGCGATTGGCAGCGAGCCTAATATTTTGATAGGTAATAATCAGCTTCGCGAATTCCCAACAGATCAGGAAGCACATACGGTCCCCCGCATGACTTCATATGTCTGTTCAATACATCCCGCCTAACAAACTGGGAATTGCACATCTACGGGGGAAGATTGTCAGACGAAAGGTTTTGAGCCGTGTATGTAAAGACCTGCCGTGCACTTATGAATGCGTTTGTGAGTATCTGACAATGATTTGGCGAGTATCAATGAAGGGAGTCCACCCCTGGTCGAAGCTGGCACTTACGAGACCGAATATGCCTATGAAGATGTGTGGGTCTGCTGTACTTGGCGGGACAGTACGGACAGGATTGGTTCTGAGGCAACATGCGTCCATTCGCTTTTGGATCCATCGACGGCGCGAGCGCGAAAAGTTGGAATGAGACATGGTCATAAGTCTGAGGCGACGCGTCCATGGTCAAAGCGGGAAAGACGGAACAGCAATTCAAGTCGTAAAACTAAGTTCCTGCCTTTATGCATGAGAATTTCAGACCCCGCATAAATCCAAGACTTACTTCTTTGTGCGCATCAAAAGAACCATTCGTCGATCAAATAGCAAATAGGGCAACACCCTTGTAACATGTTGCTGTTCGCGCGGCGACATCGGACAGGCGAAATTTATATCGGGGGCCTAATCATAGTAATAGGCCGGAATCTGGTGCAAATAGCGTTGCTTAATCTGTTCCCATCGAATTGCCAATTAGAGCAGCAAATGAGGGCGAGAAAATATAAGTGACCAATGCATTCCCTCTCACCTCCTTCTAGATTGTTTTTTCATAATCTTTGTAAGGGGTGAAAAAGATCCATATTTGGGGAAATTTACCGCCATGCGATCGTCAGTCATCGATGGATGATTGGATGATGGATAGATTCTGTCTTGCCTGTCCACATATCTCAGCAGGCGGCCTTTCCAATATGCTTGCTTCCCTTGCATACTGTATAATTCTCCTTATGACCAATCGCTCTGACTCAGCCGGGGCCCGTCGAAATCAGTGGCGCTCGCGCTAGCAGCTTTCGCTCCTCTCAAAAGTAGGAAGCAAAAAGAGCGGAGCCGACACAACGTCGGAATACGTCGGACCGATAACATTGCTGGTATGTCCAGGAGACCCGGGGGAAAACTTCGCCGTGTGTAGCCGTGAAAGGGACGAATGGTATATGTCTGAGCAATCAAACAGTCTGGCAGTCGGAGCAAACGTCGGTTGCCCAGGAACCTTGCAGAGTTGTGCTCGTGGCAACTAGTCTCCGCTTGGAATCCGTTAAGGACGAAACGTTTGTTCTGGTTTCTGGTGTGTCGACTGAATCCTGTTGCAAGATGCTCCAGCGCCCTACAGCCTCGGATGCGCCAGTAGAGTTGATGTGGCGATCTCTCTAGTGGACAGCCATCTGCAATCCAGCACACGTGTCGTTATGTATCCTTGGCTGTTCCTACCGTGGAGAGCGGATAGCCGCTGAGTTGAATCGTTATCACGATACCGTCAATGAAGGTGAGTTTGAGTGGACGAAACGCTAAGCTCTAACGTATGGCGACAAAGAGGTGATGTTGGCTCCTTGAAATCGCGTGGGGTCATTCACCCGACTTTCATTTCGACATTCGGCGGCCTCATGCGGCCTCATGCGTCCTCATACTTTCTTGTTTCAGTCGGTTTTGTATATCTGAAAAAAAAAACACAGCCTACCACACGTAATTTATTCAGGTGGGACCCCGACTCGTATTGAAATAAAGACTTCGGAGCTTTGATTGTGATGACCGACTCGGCAGGAGCGGACACTGGCAGGCATTCTATTCAGATCTTAAAGTTGCTTGACGTAGATTCTAGTGGCGTGCAAGTACTTTGACGTGGATAGTACCCGAATCCAAGCAGAGATAAATCCCCGAGCTTCCTCCCCGGAAATGAAAGTACCAGCTGTCGGGGTGTGTATTGACGGCATTGTCCGAGTCCTGAGTTTGAAATCTGTTAGTTCTGTACTTGGAATGCTGAATTGCTAGAACTTACTAAGAAAAGACTGATGGATTGTTACTACAGTAAGAACGATACGGCGGAGATGTCAACTTGTTCCAATGTTTGCAGCGGCGGCCAAAGAAGAGAGCGAATTCTGCCGTTTTGACTCCGTGGCTGTAAACTAGTATTTGCTTATATTGTTTTCTAAAGGCTATGACCTCATGGCAACGTGTTCGAATCCAACCAACTTTGGCGCCTCTCCTTTCTCTACTACTACGTTATACCTTTATTCCCTCAATGATGCGCTGGCTGGCGGTCTTGTCGCTGGCTCTATTTATCTCTAACGTCTATGCTGACGGTGGCCTGTACCCCCCGGGTCTCCTACCACTTATTAACCGAGCGAATTCATTATTATCCACTGGTCAGTTCAATGAAGCGGCAAAGATATATACAGAGGCAATAGGTACGTTGCTGGACGTATTTTGTATGATACACATCCTAATATTTGTGGTAGAACAGTCCCCTGCCGACTATCTGTTGTACTACAAGCGAGCCACAGCGTACTTCTCTCTTAGCCGACACGGACCGGCCTTGGATGACTTCAACAAAGTCCTTTCGCTAACGTCGGAGACGTTCGAAAATGCCCATTTCATGAAGGCGCGAATACATGTCAAAGATGGGCATTTCTCCCAGGCGAGAGAATCGCTGCAACGCTTCATTTCCAAGAACAAAGGGGACCCCGCAGCCGTAGATTTGATGACGGAACTGACGGAAGGGGAAACGATTGCAAAGAAGGTTGAGCAGGAACGAAAGGCCCACCTTTGGAATGCGTGTATAGAGAGCGCGAGCGCCGCACTGAAAACTGCGAGTCATTCGGTCGAACTTCGCCAAATGAGGGCGGAATGTTCTCTAGCTGCGGGAGATTTTGAGGGAGCCGTAGGTGACCTTACGTGGGTATCCTTCCGTTCCCTTCCCATGTCTGGATGCTGACGCGTCAACCCAGCCGTTTGACCTATCTCCTTCCCCCTTCAACATCTCTCCAGACGCGAATCTTCCGTCTTGACTATTTCTTCTTACCTTCCTCACCTGCGGGCGTAAATGCGCTTAAGCAATGTCTACATTACGATCCTGATAACAAGACCTGTCTTTCTCTACACCGGATCGCGAAAGGCCTTGATAAAGGAATAGCCAAACTAGACGAGCTCTTATCTAACGAGGATTGGCGGGGTATCATCACGCTTCTAACAGGCAGTGGGAAAGCCAATGACCTTATAAAGCGATTTGATGACGCAATGAAGGATAACACCGGTCGTGAGCAGCTACTATCGCCACCATCTTCGCGTAAGGATATGCCAATACCGCTTCCCAATCCTGCCAAGTTCTCGCCCCGGAGGCAGACTTTGGTTCGGTCGCTTTGTAAAGCCTACGTCAAATCGAACTCACGAAAGGCGGAGGAATGGTGCGATCTGCTGCTTACGATGGACGGGTGCAATGACGATATCGACGGACTGGTTGGTCGCGGAGAGGCGCTCCTCAGAAATGAAGAATGGGATGAGGCGGTTAGAGTATTTGAGCGTGCGTTTGAAGCAAGTGGAAGAAGTGATCGGGACGTGGGTACCCTTTTCGTTTTCGGGAAATGTTTAAAATCTGACGTCCTTCTAGATACATTCTCGTGTGCAGAAGGCCCAGCGGTTGCTGAAACAAAGCAAACAGAAGGACTACTACAAGGTCTTAGATGTAGATCGCAGCGCCGACCAGAAGACTATTAAGAAGGCATTGTAAGTATTCGAATTCTCAGAAACGACGGGGTAATCATAACTTCTTCACAGCCGGAAAGCAGCCTTGAAGGCGCACCCAGATAAGGGTGGTTCCGAAGCAAAAATGGCCGCCGTCAACGAAGCCTACGAAGTGCTGTCAGATCCCGAGCTGCGGACGCGTTTCGACAACGGCGAGGATCCCAATGATCCTATGGCACAGCAGGGAGGACACCCCTTCGCCAATGGACAACATCCTTTCACGCAATTTTTCCAACAGAGCAGCGGAGGATTCTCAGGCAGCGGCCGTCAGGGTGGATTCCAGTTCCATTTCGGACATTGATAGAGATGGCAATTTTCGTCGTTTGGATGGAACATTGTAGTATATAGCAGTAATGTAAGTTGCGTCAGAGAAAGTATGCCTGCATTGCGGAAGGAGCACTGACTCGCCAGCGGCCTGACCAAGGTGGCATTGTTGATTAGTCAGCGATCGAGCCTTGATCGTGTAATGGAACTGATCGACGCATCTTGACTTTGTACCACCATCATCCAGTACAGTCTGTCGAGTGGGGCCTACCGATGGCGTCAGCATCGGCACAGTCACTTGAGGAGGCCGCCAATATTGCCACAGAGTTCATATACAGTTTGTTGCATTTCTTTCCTTACGTTCGTATGCTAAATCCGACTCCAGGTCTCGATAATCTACCAAACGAAATACGATTCATATGCGACGAAATAAAGATCAAGGATCAGAAAGCCCAAGGTAAGAACACGATTCTTTACAATGCATTCCTTTATCTGACAGCGTCATTTTTTTTTTAGAGATCCAAACGACAATTGAAACCGAATGCGCTAGGCACATCCAACTTTGCCAGAGTGGCGCTCCGTTCCCGCCAAACTACAAACCACCCTTGCAGTCAAAGATCTCCGAGGCATACAACAGGGTCCACAGGCTTCACGTGGAGAAAATTGAGCTTGCGACCAAAATGGTTGACCTCATCGAGCGCACGCGGACTCGATTGGGTGTTGATATCAATCGGGTGAAGAAGTTGCAGGGGGAGCCGCTCACGCCGGAGGCTGCTCCTCCTCAGACACGGAGCAGTGCTGCTGCTGCTGCTGCTGCTGATGTTGGAAGCGCGTATGCGTTTTCTGGTAGGGATCCTGCTGCTCAGATCAGCGAGAGCTTGAGGAGCGTCATGATCCCGAGTAGTACTACCCCCGTGCAGGAGCTGAGACAGTCTCCGGCGGTCGTGTCGTTGACGACGGCGACGGCACCGTCTGGTGCTGCGACAAAAAGTTAGTCATAACTCGGTTTTCCTTTTTTTTTCTTTTTGTGGCATTGTTATCCTTCCTTTTTTTTTTTTTTTGTTTGTCTATCTCGTTACTCATTGTTCTCTATAACAAAAACTAGAACGCCGATTGACTGCAGCGCCTTCTATCAAATTGCCAGCGAGGTCTCAGTCACCTGCGCCACCACCACCCAAGGCAGCTCAGGCACCCACGCACAGGCAGTCGAGGCTTTCGCGGCAGGTCCATCCGCCTGTGCCCGGCCCTGAGGAGGATGCCGAGGGTGAGGAAGAGGATGCGGAAGGTGAGGAAGACGACGAAGGGGAGGATGATAAGTTGTATTGTTTCTGTCAAAAGAAGAGCTTTGGCGATGTAAGCGTCTTTTTTCTTTCTACGGGTATTTCTCGAACGGTAGGGCTGACGATCCTTCGCTTTTTAGATGATTGCATGCGATAGTGGCTTTTGTCCGTACGAATGGGTAAGTCTCCCCCGGTTAATGTATTCCATTGTTCGACGTTTTTGATATTTATTTATTTTCTTTTTTTTTTTAGTTCCATATTTCGTGTGTGGGATTGAAAGCGGCGCCAGTGGATAAATGGTATTGCGATGCTTGTAAACCAAAGGTCATGGCTCGCAAGGCTAGGAAAAAGTAGATACCGAGAGTGATGGCGCTTGGACTATTTTGTTCTTTCTCGTATTTTTCTCCCCTACTTGTTATCGACGCACTTTATCTATGTAACGGTCTCGTGATATAGGAATGATTCTATGGAAACTTGGGAAGACCTTGAAAATTGCTACCGGCGCCCAGGTCCAGGCGAGGTATGTAGATTTATTAATCATGTGCTTACTTTGTCGATTTGTAACGGACAGATTATAAATTATAGACGACTGGGGTATATATAAATCCAGAGGAAGTCGTCTTCACTATACAAATCCTTCGCAATCCTCGGTGCAGCTGGGGGGGCATCGGAAGATGCACCTTCGACGCCCTGCCCTGCACGAAAGGCACGCCTCGATCCTAGCGGTCATTCGTAGTTTCCTCCTCATCGACGGACCGCGCTGCCCACCGCGCCGAATGTGAAGATCACCAAAGGTGGAGGACTACAGGAACGTCGAGGAGGTCGCTGCGGTGGATAGCGAGATCGAGACGCGGCGGGAGGTTTCGATGGCACCAACCAAACATCTCTGGTACTACTATCTCGACACGCATTCAGACCCCGGCTCCGAGGTGTTGGGGGGGGGGGGAATCTTGTTTATTAGCAGTGACACAGACCCAGAAATTCGCTGCTGCTACGTCCGTCCCGCTCGCTAACTTGGATGACGTACACTGTCGCAAATGCCGCCGGACTCCCTTAGAGCGTGCTCAGTGTCCACATCAGGTGTCAAAGGCAAGGATTTTTCTATTCAGTAAACGTGATAACGACACAAGCTTCTGCCAATAAGTCGTTCAATAGGCGTGCTTACTGGTAGGTTCTTCCGTGTACTTTTGCTTTTGCCAGACAGGGGTCACCCTTTTTGTACAACCGCTATCCCGGCGGTCGGCTCCCCTCCTCGACACACTGCCATCTGTAGTTCTGTGTTTGTAATCAGCATGGTCAACACCTTAGCAGGAGGTGAATATCTTCCATATGCTAGATGCAGAGCGATGAACCTTCAAAAAGCGAGGACTGCGGGGCTACGCGAAGTACGAGCCAAATGGGAGATCGCCTCCAGGGAAGGTTCGCCATTCAACCCACAGAACATCGTCGTTGATTCGCTTTGAAAAACGCTTGACATCAGCCGCCCGCCTGCCTGCCCTCCTTGACCGTACAAAATACCCGTGAGAAGCTGTGTGATAAAGCGAGGGAGGATGCGCAGGCTCCCGCTCCTCAATTACATTGTGACCCGCTTTTCGGCTTGTTGGTGATGCCTCCTCCAGAAAATCGTTATGCATCTCCACCAAAAACGAGGCCAGTTCTTTACGAAAGGCGGGTAGTCTGAATGTCGTGCTAGGAAACGCTAAGGAAAAGAAGAGATTACGAGTTTTCCGATAGTGCCCCGTGACCCTTTTCGTTCGGAAACATGACCTCGAAGGGCCTCATAGATGACTTCTTCTTCTTCTTCTTCTTCTTCTTCAGGCTGCCTTCGAAAGACGACGGCCATGCGTTTCTGGGTATTGATGATGTGGCTAGACAAGTATATCTAGACCGCATCACGTTGGTATTGTTTCTTCTTCTTACAGGAAATAAGAAAAATTATCGCTCTTACCTCCGATATTCCATCGATGACAGCTGTCGTTCTGCTTCCGCAGACCCAAGGGTGACGGTCAGAGTCGGAGTCGCTTTGAAATTCTGAAGCATATCCCACTTCTGTAGCTTGTGGACATCATTCTGAATCAGATACGCTCGATAGCGACGAGCGAGCGCACTCCAAAACAGCATCGCATAACGCCGCGTCGTTGGATATACACCCCGGTCGTCCTGCTGAGGAAGAACCGGTGGCATGAAAACATGATTAACGATGTAGGTGAGCACGGAGTCGTCCATGGTGGGGAGAAACGAGGGGGGTGGGAGGGCACTCGAGGCATTCCCACGATGTATGTATATATATTCTCCTTTTGCCCCCTTCACAGAAGGTAATCCACGAGGCAGTGCCTTGTCGAGGACGAGGGCGAGGGCGAGGGCGCGTTCGCGTTCCTCATTTATTATTTCGCTCAAATCTTACTGGTAGACTAAAGACATGATTCATATTAAATAATACACTAATGCCATTTCTACAACTACAAGTACATTTCACCTGTTGGTTAGGACCTTAGAGATTTAACGTTTAATGGATACCGCCGACAGAGCATTCGAAAGAGATCGGGGCTGCCCTCTGCGATGAGGCTCTTCATGAGCACCCTGCACCGTTTCGAGGGGGAAAAAAAAGAAAAAAGAAAAGAGTTTGACTTGGGAATTCAACAGACTGGGAAATTCTTCAGCTGGATCCCTATCGTTTGCGCTATCATCATCATCGACGGACAAGATCAATCTCGTAGTCGGCACGGGCACCACCACACCGGGGCTCGTTCACGGCCGATGAGGACGCGGTGTGTGTGTGTGGGGGGGGGGGGGGTACGTACTACTCCCAAATTCAAGCGTGTCGCTCACTCACTCGCACTAAGTTTCGTCGCACACGTGCTTACCACTCCCCCGCCTTCCGAGCTTCTCGACCAGATCTTCCACGACGTCCTTGTAATCTTCCACTCTGTAGATGGATGAATGGATAAGTTCATTTATTCAATGAGTACCAGTACCACCCACCCGCGTCCGCTATTTTATACCTTGCTATTACACCCTGCACTCAGATCACAAAAATACTCTAATTGTTGGTTCCCGGACCGAACCGAATCAAGGAGAGCATGTATACATGGCGGCTCGAGACGCGTACTGACTTAATTCACAGCGGCGGAAGAGAAGAAAGAAGCGACCCCCCCCCCCCGACGACGCAGCCAACTGACCAGAAAGTAGATGAGGTCGATTCTTCTGTCCGTGAGAAAAAGAAAAAAAAAAAAAAAAGCCGCCACAACTTCACAACTTCGGTGCCGTCGAGCGGCGGCGGTGGAGGCGGCGGTGGGGGTATAGGGAGCATGATGCCCAGGAGGCGAGAACCGATTCGCAACTCGCAACTTCTCCACGCCACAGCCAAGAAGCGAACACAGCACCCGCGCACCCTGCTAGCTACCGCTACCCCGTCATCCAACACCGAGATAGATAAGGCCGCCCAGATCCTCCGTTGTGGCGAGAAACCCTGATGATGATGACACCGAGAACGGAAACGGCGGGAAAAAAAAAAAAAAGGAGATCTATCGTCCGTCCCCGTCGGTAGCTGCCCCGGCGTCTTGAACGGTGATAAAAAGGAAAAAAGAAAAGAAAAGAAAAGAAAAAGAAATCAAGTCCCCCACACCAGCCACCAAAAAAAAAAACACATAGAATATTATTGGTACATTTTTTTTTTTTACACTTTTTTGCGCAGATTCACGTCATGCTGGGCCTCTCTCCCGGCCTCGAGCTGTTCAGTAGCGTTTCGAGCTGTCAGAGACCAAGGTCAGCGATAGTGAATGTGTGTGTGAGAGAGAGAGAGAGAGAGAGAAGACCGCACCTGCTCCAGAACCTCCGAGCTCCCTCCAACGTTCGCATCGTTAACGTTAACGTTCACGCTCACGTTCACATCAGCTGCTCTCTATTCAAGTCAAGTCAAGTCAACCCCCCCCACCCCGGCAAACAACCAAAGGGGAGCGAGCACCACTCACCTGTTGTTCCTGCTTGATATTCTCCACGCCCACCGCCTTCCTCACGACGCTCCCCGCAGGGAACGGCAGCTCCTCCCGTGGGACGATATCGATGAGGAAATCAAACTGGTCCGATTTGCTCAGGGCCTTGGCGATATCGGATCGCGAGAGCGTGCGGCGCTTGTTGGAGTCGGCGATGATGAACGCGCGGGCGGTGATCTCTGCGATGAATACTGCGGGGGAGGAAAGAGAGAGAGAAAGGTCAAGGTCGTCCTTAATTGGGTGGAAGGGGGAGGGGGAGGTGACGCACTTTCGCAGGCCTTGCAGAACAAGATGGGCGCTACGTTGGGAAGAGGGGAGAGAGGGGGTGAGAGGGAGAGGTGTGAGGGTGATAAACCACAGTTTCCAAAGGAGGCCCGTACCATCCGCAGCAATCATCTTAACACTAGAACCATCAACATCGGAAAAAAAAACAAAAAAACAAACGGACAAGGGGCGGGGGCAGGGGCGGGGGGGGGGGGGGGGGGGGGGGATGTCTGTGGAAACGCTTACTTTGACATCCGGATCGCTCTTCATGACTTTTTTGATTCGGGCGAGTGGGAGGGCCGGGTGTCGGAAGTCGGGCGTTTCTTGTTCAGCGGAGTCGACTTGGCGCTGCCAGAAGGAGCGCAGGAATTCGTTGAGGGGGTCGCCGGCTTGGACGAAAGGCTGCTGTGGAGAGGAGGAGGTCATCGTGGTTGGTGGTCAAACCCTAGGAGGAGAGGGGGGTACCCCTAACCCTAGGGATCCGGGTATTTCCGAGGAGCGGCGACTGGATGATTCAGAAGCCCCCCCCCCTTCCCATGTCTGAGGAATAAGGTGCTGGTGCATGTGCTATGTGCATCGGGAACACGAAGCAAGCAAAGATACCATTTTACACGGTTGTTATATAGATAATAGATACACTACTCTGCAAAGCAATTCGGAATAAAGCAAAAAAAAAAAATATACAAATAAATATTATCCATCAGAGGAATCGGAATCACAAGTTGTGCTGTGCGATATGGCGCATGATAGTTAGCGAAGTCATCAGCTCTGATGGAGGGGACGGGAGGGGGGAATGGAACGTTATCAGCAACAGCGCAAGCACCCCAAAAAAAGAAAAAAAACCGCGTCTCACCGACTGCCATATGGATGAACGCCTCGTATATCGTCAGGGTGTGCCCGGATACGCCGTACATGCGCACGTCGGGTCTCTTCAGGTCGTAATGGGCGACTAGGTAATTCTCGGCGCCGGTCGTGCACTGGAATCAGGAATCAAGAATCAGGGCAGACAGCCTCAGATAAGGGGGACGGGACGGGACTCACCGTCCACTCCTGTCCGTCGACCGACCGATGGCTCCATCTGTACTCTCGCCCATCCGAGCCCGCAAACTTTCGTGACAGGGATCTACCCAATGCCATTCAGAATCCTGGGAGAAG
>NW_025064915.1:102032-180475 GCF_019112545.1 Guyanagaster necrorhizus
GGGGGGGGGGGGGTTGAAGAACAACTCACGATCCAAACAAGGATGTCTTCCTGAGATACTTGGACATAGCCTGGGACACCTTCCCGGCGGGCCGAACGAACGACACGGTTCCGAGCGACTCGTCGTGCAGGAAATCGAGCACGACGATGGGGTCTTGCGTGAAGGGCAGAGTGTCCCGGTGGCGGGACGCTCGGCGGTGCATGTTGTAGATCATAGTCGTCGGCGTTTGGGTTGGGGACGACGCGGGACGCGCCACGCGGAAGAAGAGTCGGTCGTAGATGTCGTCAAAGTCGGAGCCGGTGTTGGAGCCGGTCCTGTCTTCCAGAATGTACGGTAGGGGTCCTCGTTGCATAGTGCGTGGGGGAAGTGAGGGAAGGTGTTGAGGTGGAGGGGGGAGGGCGGGGGGGGTGGGGGCTTGCAAAACCCAAGCGAACGATGATGACCTTTTATACCTGGCGTAAGAAAAAGCGAAGAATCCAAATACGTAAAGATTCGAGGGCGCAGCGTATTTATAACAAAGGACCCTCACCCAGGCATCATTGACCCAAGAAGCAGATCAAGATTTGTTTTTGGCGTCAATTGGACTAGTTCGTTTCGGGAACGAATTCAGTTAACACGTTCACGGCAACCAACCGGCACTGCCTCGTGTAGGCTTCAAACCATCGTAGAGAGTAGAGAGAGAAGCAAGCAGATAAGGGACTCTAAAGCGGAATAGAACGGCCGGCCTTTGTCATCGGTACGGTGTACGCGTATAACAAGGGGAGGAGGACCCACTCGCTGCCAGTGATTCCAATCGAACGTGAAGTGGGAAATGGAAGGGGCTTCGGGAATCCGGAATCCGGCCACTAAGATAAGAACTGTTAAGATAGCACAGACAAACCAAAACCCGCGTAAACGTCCAACGTCGACCCCCAAGCAGATTAGTCCAACACGATGAAATGCTATATATTAGCAGAAAATCAGGAGTCACAAGTTGTGGCGATCCCGAAACCGGCAGACCGGAACAAGTTACGTGGAGAGTAATATGAAGTGGCGTCTTGCAGCCCCATCCAAGGCGCAATATTGCACACATGACTTGCAACATAACATTGAAGCACCCAAAGCTTTCACGAGGACCACTTCGGTGACTTGCAGAACTGTTCCGAGTGGCGAAGAACTGAACGAAACCCTTGCGGTCACAGATCATCACCTGGACAGAGAGCCTCGGTCGGTTGAAAAGAGCTCAACCTATCCCTCCTGGCGCAACTGAATCGAGAAACGATGTTTCCTTTCTCCGAGGTTAGCAACCAAGCAACGCATGACATGACATTCATGCAAGCCGAGTCTATTTAGACCGGGGATGGGAACGCCTAGACCAGGACCCAATTTTAGTGACAATATCGCAATCATCAATGGAGAACGACAACGAGCCGCCCCTTGCTTCTAGTCGTACGACACGTCAATATCCTGGGGACGTGCATACACATGTCGTGATCTTGCCTCACCGCGACCTCAGCTGACAAGCGTCCCACCACCAATATGTGACGCGACCGCTGGGTCCTGTGATCCTCATCTCCTAGAATGGGCCCCGAAGGTGACGCGTTGCCCACCGAACACTTATAATCAGGGTCCCCCGGCGATAACGCGAAGGAGAATAAACAATGCGTTCCCACCCACCCACTCCTGAGGGCTAATTTGTACAGGTTCTCGAGATGGGATGTGAAAATCAATGGAAGCTAATTTTGAGGGGGGGATCTGTATGTAAAATGAAATGAAATGGGGGCGGCGGCCTCCCTCGATCGATCAGCATCCCAGGAAGAGAAGAGAAGGGCCCTGGGGAGTGCGCGCAGAATACAGCTCTGTGGTATGCCATCCGTCAGACAAGGACGCTGTCATACCAACGCATACTATCACCATCCGAAGAGGGTGGACAAACGCGGTGATGTGAACGTCTACCGGACCGGGTCCCTTTTTTCCTACACCCACAAGTCTTCATTTCGGATAACTTGTGACACTTTCATTTGCTACGCCGGCTCAGTGATGCGGATGGAACTGGACCGACTCTGAATTGGCTCCATAGTAAAAACAGGACAAACCTGCCTGCCTGGAAAGCTCGACCATACTCGCAGTATTCTATCAGACGTCCTAGGGAAGGTGAGAACGAATGTCAGATATTTGGAAAAACGAAAAGTGGCACACCGAAAACACGCGTTGGGCTGGGGGACTTGTTGGTTCCTTTCACTCCTGGATTGATTGATAGGTCAGAGGGTCTAGGTCGGAAGATAACGATTTTTGCAGCCTTGCTCGAAGGGAGGGTTGAAGATATCCTTAAAAGGATTATGCGACGCCACAGGATGTCGGCCATGTATGAATTCAGACCTCGGGGCCCATACATTTGAAAGAACTCGTCACGGCGATTTGCGGGTTCTTCACAGCTCTCTCGGGAAAAAAGTTGACTGATCCGACCAATACGAGGTTGCTGAATCCTGCAATTTTGCGTCTTTTCTCATATTCTTGAGGTAATAATGCCTCAGGTACCTGGGGTTGCAGCGCGTAAATTTGTACAGAGAAGATGCAATAGGATGCAATTGACGACACCGGACATTAAAACATCAGCCGTTTCCTAGGCACAGGCAATCAGATCCTGACATATCAGATACGGACAAATCTAAAAGTAATGTTAGCGCTTCGAAGAAATATCAAGAGAATAAACTCACTGCAACCTTGACATACATCTTGGACTCTTATCGCGTATCACGGAACGCCGCGGCTACGAATTGTCCCCACGATATCGATACGTTCCGCACGGACCTCCACACCAGGATATGAACTTTGTTCATAGCTAGTAGCAGGACGAGTAGAAGTCCCTTTAAAGGCGCGTAACTGGTCCGGCGTTCATTAATATCAGCTATACGAGGAATGAGAAATGAAACAATGATCGTAGATAAAGCATTTCGTACCTGAAAGATAAGGATTCCTGTATGACGCGCGCGACTGCCACGGTAGGTGTCGTAAGCTTCCGTTCTTTACTTGACTTTGCGGGCGTTTTCCGACCGACCTTGGCAAAACCCAGTATACACCCGAGCACCTGGAAATGAATGAATGGATTAGTGCTTGCCAGAGTCATCGATAGGGAAAAAGAACAAGGAAAGACCATCCGATGAATGCACAAAGATAGCATTCTTATACAGACTCACAGCGGATAAAAGTGGGGCTGCGATGGTCACCGACATTGCAAAGCTAAATTGTAACCGCGAAATCCGAGACTCACCAATTACACAAAACACAGACCGGCTATTATACGGTCAAGCTATGATATAACATGCCTACACACTCCTTTTCCAAAAAGGACGTTGAGACAGGAGACAGTAGAAATTAAGCAGCTTCCAAGAATTAGCACCTGCTTATGACGTTTGATATTCATATGAATGCCGTAAGTAGATTCTTTCAACTCATATCTGAAAAGATGATCACTATTATGAATGCCCTGCCCGACCTGAATGAATGAAAAGAAAACGCACAAAGCCGAACGACGAGTCGCGGGTCCAACCTCTCCGGATACGCGGATTAGAGTTCAGGATGTCTAGATTTCGACCATTGCAACCGGCATCTGTTCAGACTGCACAGGTGGAGGCCTCGTGTTTTCATGCGGAGCCTATGTATCCTAGCCCTTCCAATAGGACAGTAACGAGTACAATCAACGGAGCCCTTGCCGGGATGTCTGCATCGTCTTATGACTATACACATCAGCCCGTAGCAGCCTGCTCCCCAAAGCGTTAGCGCGTGATAATCAGATGAACCGTCCGCGCGCGCACCTGCCACCATCTGACCGCTGGCGCGGGACCGTATGAAAAGAATGGAAGTTACGAGTCTTGGGACCCCTCCACCCTGCTTCTTTCTTCGCGGGCGAGGTAAACGGAGCCCTGTTGGGATAACAAACCAGACCGAAGATCGGTGCGGTCTGGCGCGTCCTCAAATACCCAAGGAAGCTAAATCAAAGGGTAAATATTACGAACTGGTTCTCGACGCACTCACCGTTGCTGCGATCCGGAAAGTTCCACAGTACGTCGCCAAAAGGCCCTTCTGAAGCGAAAGTTTGTAGCCCTGATCACTGCGAGGTCATGAGACGCGATACCGATACCGGCATTGTTGCTCCTTGCCCTTGTCGACATGATGGCCGTCGTGGTTAAGGTTGGGCGCGTCAAGATCGAGACCAAAAATAATTGTTATTTCAGCCCAAATCATGGTGCCGAAATGCCGCTAGTCATTTGTGCATGCCTGCGATCGTTCCTAAATTGAACCAGGCGAATGTTCCGAATACGTCTGTCTGTCTTACTCAAAGCTTTACAGACACTGGCTTATATCTGGTCCTCTTAATGCTATTCCCCCAAGCAGATATTCCCTGGTGACAATGTTGCCCTTACAGACATCAGCTCTCGGATCTGGTTCTGTGAAATATAGTTCTCAACTACTGGCGGCCTTGCCTAATCTAATCGCCTTACCCCAGTCGGAGCAACGACGTCCCAACCGTTTGCTTTTAAATGCCTTATCACCAGGAAATCTATCCTCTGATTGCATTCGACCACCCCTCCAGAAAATCCCTGCTTTTTCCGTGTTTGTGATGGATACAGAACTATCGCTCGGAATAAAAAGCTCTCAAGAGCGGGGAGGAAGACTCATTCATTCCTTTGCGAGCCTCGAAACGTTATCATGAAATATGTATTTGCTGCTATCACATTGGCATTTGTCCCATCGGTGTCGGCGCATTCCATTTTCCAGGTTCACGGTCTAGTCTCGCCGCATCATAATCCCCTGTATGCCGACCATGGACTAATAAATATTCTCTAAAGGCGTCTCTGCAGGTCATCCTTGCACCTGACCACGACACTGTATGTACTAGCGTCTCGACCGCCGTCTTCGAATTCGCTAGCCAATACCCGAGATGATAATAATCAATTCGTTATTCTTTGCTTGATCCCGAGCACAAAAATATACTCGGTTTCTCCAAGACGTAATCTGTAACGGCTGCCATGTCAGCGATCACTCTTCCCACCAGATCGACCACCACCATCGAACGGTACAACACAAGCTCTCGAGGGGCGCTGACTTTGTTGACCTTATTGACTCCAGCCACAGGGGGCCCCGTCATGTCATGTCATAACCTATAAGAAGCGGTCTCTCATCCTCATCCTCGGCTTTCCCGGGTGCACAGTTTTATATGAGCTGGTTCCAGCGCTCCCTCCTCATGATATAGCAGCAGTTGAATTTTAATTGAGCGCAGATGGATGTGGCTCAGCTTGAAATCGCCCCCTACCGCCAGTTTCCCCGGGCGCAAGCTTACGCAGGCATGTAGCCCATTCTACCTGTCCGCCAGAGTGCAGAGTGTACTAATCCGGTTCTTTGTGCCAAGGAAGGTTCTGACCCAAACAAAAACATCCACTGGCTATACCATTCCTGGTCAGTGGTCAGTCCCCAGTTCCCTCAGCCCCGGAAATTGACTGGCACTATTCTGGGACCACGTGCTAGCGTCAGAGCAGTTTTCAGAGTGCAACAAATCATAATTCACTGGCATATGAGAATCATCCGCGCGTCATTAAGAAAGATTTATAATTTAGGCAAGGATGATGATGAGTGGCAGGCATCAAAATAAAACTGAGTCATGCGGCGGAGGAGCTAGCGAGGTCAGCGTCGGACTGGTACGGTGGGACAGAGGAGTGATCAGTGATCCATGAAGCGCTTCCAGGGGCATAATCGTCATGGCCGCGGGGGCCTTTCGCGCTGAGGGGAGGGGAAATCTCTCGTCTCCTGACTTGCCATTAGGTGGCCAACTCGATTTCGCAATCAAAGGCGGCGGCGTTGATGGTGGTGCAGAGCGAGTCAGCACAGCTGGGTCAATGACAGACAGATCTCTCCTTGCGCCTCGACTGTATCTTCTTTTTACGCAGCATAGGAAGAACACGATGCGGATCACCGACCGCTAAGTAAGCCTGAGCCCAGACCAGAAGAAACCGGAAATCCCTGACTGCCAATCGTAGACCCAATGACGATAGCCCCCCCCCCCACTTAGATTTTGGGCAGGAAATCTCGTTCTGGTGCGCTTCACTGTACGAATTCGGTATATGAAAGTGTGGAGATCGGTGGCATAGGCGACCTCCTTCGAGACATACTCTGAATAGACAGCAATTCGTGGCCGCCGGCGGTATAAACGTAAACCGGCTTGCTCGAGGCGCTTGCATGGGAGGTGCTACCCCCAGAGCTGCTGCCCTCCCCCTTCCCCTTACGAGATGGTGGCGCACGCACGCTATCAGAAGCAGGAAGAAAGGCTGCAGTGGGTGGGGCATTAGAGGGAGATGCCATTGGCGGAATGTTGCTGATGGCGATGGTGGAGAAACCAGGCAAGGAGCACAGATGTCCGAGCAGCACGAGGACCTACCTACCTACCTATTCGAGCAGTGCCTTCGATCCATGATCCCACAGCAAAAAAATTCGTTTCAGTGATGATGAGAATTACCTACCGTTACGTGCGACAAAATTGTTTATTGTCCGTAGATAAAAGAACCATCGACCAAATTCACAGCCCATCAAAAGATCCAACATCTAGGAACTCGGTGTTCATCGCCATCAAAATGGAGAACACAGCGATACGGGGGAACACAGCAGAATAGTAAAAAGTAAAATAACCTGGAGTAGAAAACAAGCGCTGCCCGTTCCGGGTGGTAGGAAGCTCAATTAGTACCTTTGCAATTAATTGTATTCGATACTATATGTCCATCATTGGAGTCCCCCCCCTTTTGTTTCCAAACTGCCGTGGATTAAGCTTTAGCATATATTGATTCACTAGGGGATAGACAATAACGGGGAAACGAAGCCGCCAGCGTACCTAGGAAGATTTGATGATACGGGCGGAAGAATACAAAACCCATGGAGCGTGCCGATCTGAGCGCTACCATAAGGGAATCTGTATATTACAGACCCCACATGCTGGATTGTTTCGCCAAGTGGGGCGGTGTTGATGTTGATGATCGTACACGCGGATCTGCTTACTCTCAAAAGGGCCACGCAGGCGAGGTTATCAGTGGAGCACACTGAATCATCCCGGTATGGAATCTTGAAAGGCGCAACTGTATCGCACGAGCCGAAACAAAGATGTGAACGAGTCGGTCCACGCGTTCATGTATAGGCAAGCGCGCCGTTCCTTGTGTACAACATCAAGAGTAGACGTTTGAACTGACTCTTCCAAGCGAATCGTTCACGAAGTAAAGGGAACTATGCATGAGGCACTTGGCCGCACTTCATTCATGTCAATTGATCACATTGCTGGATATAAGAAAACAGAGACTCGGATTGTCTGATATCATGAAAGCGTAAAACGTCGTCAACTCGTTATGGTGTCATCTAAAGACCGGAGGAAGCGGTCCACAGCAGACCAGTAACCTGGCTGAATGTTCATCTCCCCTAAAGTACTGCTTAGAACTCGTCAAAGGAGTAACTACAGATCCGCACCATGGTGGCCTCGGGGAAAGGGTTGAAATTTATCCCTTAGTGGAGGGTTGTCCTTTACACCCAAGCCTGACGAACGTCGACGGGCGAGAGCCCATAGCTCGCGCATGTGCCTCTTGGGAACGACTTCGTCTCGTTCACCATGGAGCATCAGTATGGGAGTCGTCCTGGGGATGGAGGATATCTTGGACGCTGAATCCCATTTCTGGTGTACGAAAAAGGAAAAGAAACGAATCCAAGGAAGGTCACGAGCAACGGTTCGTATAGAGAGAAAGGTGTTTTCCACGATGAGCGCTTGAACCTATTTCATGAAAATTGATAGGGGATATTGAGGGTAACAGTTTAGATGGGTGAATGCTGACCTTTGTCGGGTTTCGGCTGACCAGATCTATGGCTACAGCACCTCCTAAGGAGTGGCCGTGCAGAACCTTTTGAATAATAGTAGTTGATAATAAGATCAACTCCGCGCAAAGAAAGATAGACGCGCACTATTGGCACAGAAGATAGCTGTGGATCAGCCAGAACGAAGTCTAGAGCAGCTTGTGCATCCCGGCGTAGACCTGAGGCCGTTCAGATTACGCACAGGTGAGGCCGTGATGTTTACCTTACCTCGCTCCGTGGGTACCCCTTTGGAACTTCCGTAGCTGAAAACAGGTAGTGTTAATGTGCTATAGGATGAAGCGGCCAACGTTTGGCGCACCCTCGATACGATACCATCAGAACGTTACACTTTAAGCTATGGAAACCTTGGGCGCAGGGCGTGTGTTGCCATACATGATACCCATTTCCGTGGAACAAAATAACAGTAGCTTGTGGCGACTAGAAGCGATTAAGTCAGTAGAAGCATACGGAACTATGGTTTCCATATATTACCGGGTTATGAGCTGCTCGAATCAGGTAGCATTTCAATACCACATTGTCGGATGTCACCAAATCCACCTCCGAACCAAAATGCGGAGGAGAAAACTCAGCATCTGTGAAAGGCGATAACATTAATAGGCGTGCACGTATCATATTGGACGCATACATCGCTCTTCCTCAGAATCGAACGCAGCTGGGTAGACACAAAAATACTGTCCGTAACAAAGAAGCTGGAAATAGCTTTCAGCGGATGAATAGTATGGACACTAAAATCATCGTACATTTCTCCAGAAGGAAGGCATTGACCTCGCATGCGATCCTTGGAGTCAGAAAGTGCCCAGATACCAGCTGCAGGTGGTGGAACAAAGTAAAGGTACGACACGACGTTCGCGGTCGTCCTGTGAGTCCCGTGATCACAGCTGCGACGGATTAAGTATTTTCGGGCCAAATGGCTTCGACCCTTCCGGCAATCAAATTTACCGAAGCCGGCATTAAATCTTACACGTCACCGGCATTCTTGCCGGCTAAAACGATCCCCTTTTTGGTTCCGTTTCGGGGCTGTTCCAGGGTAAATTCTGATGTTATCATCAGGCCCGAATGCATTTTTGCCGCAAAAGTACATCTTCTGGGAACGTCGATGAGCACGCGTCTTCTGCTTCATAATGTTCGTTTCTCCTCTCCTAGACCGCCCTGCGGGCAATGGCGGCGCTGTGGATGTTACAGGTCCAGCGGTGAAGGTGCCCTACAACGCTGACGAGGCTCTAGACGACATTCCAGCCATCGCGCGCGCCCTGGACCTTTTTCTCGCGTCGCAGATGGTGGAGTCGGAGGATTACTGCTCTAGTGGCGACCCCAACAGGTGCGCGTATTTGGTCGTGGTCCTCTCTCTCCGCGCTGTGCTGAACAACAGCGTCCAGGGAACGTATGTATTTCTGCATTGGGTACGGACTCATCCAATGCATAAAGGCAGTAATGTCCTACGACGACGACGACATTGTGGCTGCAATTGGACACGCAAGGCATGCTACGACGGTGGCTTCGAAGCACCGTAAGGTGTCGTCATTCACCTCGAAGCTCGCTGGCTACGTCGTTCCTTCCCTTCATACGACTGGCATCAGTCTCATTCAGAGTATGACCCCGGTCGAGCGCCATGCAGAGCTCATTTACGCGGAGAGCATCTTCGAAAAGTCCATGCTGGCGGTCATCTACTCGGGAGATTGGCTGGCATTTGCCAAAGAGGCGTGAGTGCCAGTCAGTCAGAACTACAAATCCGACGACATTCGTTCGTTACAGAATTAATATGCGCACCTCGCTTAGCATTTACCGGTTGCTGTACAAGTATATCAAGAGCGTGGATGATGCCTCACCAAACGGTTATGACGACGCTATTGACGAGCACTTCCGTACAGGCGTCTACCTAGGTGCTGGGGTCGGCATGCTCGTTCTCAGTCTTCTGCCATCGAGAGTCATTGCCATCGTTGAAATATTCGGGTATCATGGAGATCGTCATGAAGCCCTTGCGATTCTTGCCAAAGCAGGCGGCTGGACTCGAGATTCAGACGAACCGACCATCCCTGCATCTAAGGAAGGCCTTCGTCGGCCGTTTTGCGACATGACTCTCGTCGTCTTCCACCTCATCCTCTCTAGCTTCACTTTTGAAGGAGTTGACGTTCGTATGGCGGACAAGATCATTCGCTGGCACGCGAAACGGTATCCGAACGGGGTTTTTTTCCTCTTCGGTTCTGGCAGGCTGGCGCTGGTGCAGTCGCGGCCCGAAGAAGCTCTTAAGTATTATGCGCGGGCCATCGAGGTGCAGTCGCAGTACCGTACACTGCATCACATCAGCTTTTGGGAGATGGCTATAGCGAATCTCGCGTTGTGGGATATCAAGGCCAGTTTGGGGTGCTGGACGGAATTGGAAAGGGAAGCGACATGGTCGAAAGCGATATACGCATACGGGATGGCGGTGTGTCTTTTGGAGACGGGTGGAGACGCGAGACGGCTTATGGAGAAAGTCCCGGATTTACGACAGAAGATTGCGGGGAAGAGTATCCCGCTGGAGAAGCTCGTTGCAAGGAAGGCGCGCAAGTTTCTCTCGCAGGATTATCTTGCGCTTCCAGCGCTGGAGATGGCGTATCAATTTCTCGCTATCGCACATGCGCCGAGGGAGGTCGTGGTGACGAAGATGCTGGTCGAGGTCAAGGCTTGCCTGCAGAGCCTTCGAAGCAAGGACAAGAAGAGGACGCCGGGATATTGGGATGATTTCTGCCTGGCGAAATTTCTGGAGGGCGTTTGTATGAGATACGTTGCTTACCCAGTTGGGTCTCTCTGTCTATATCGGCATGTTTGGTGATTGATTTTTTCCCTTGTGATAGGATCCCGATGTTATACTTCCTCCGAACGCTCCTTCGGTTGATGATCTAGCGGGAATGTCTCAAGACGAAGCTGCCATCACTTCGATATCGGCATTCGAAGCTGTTTTTGAGGCTGGACCAAATATCGAGCTGGATCACCACATTGTTTACTATGCTCGTATGTCGTTTTCGTTGGCTCTTGGTAATATAATATTGACTGGTTCTCATGCAGATTATGAGCTCGGACGCTTGTTGGCGTGTCAGGGTAAGGACGACGAAGCTCGGAAACAATTCAATCTCGTTCTTTCGGGTGCGTGTCGCTTCATGTTACAGGGACTCATTGACGCTTCTTCAGGTAAACATCTCGAGGTTGGGCCGTCAGGGAAGAAGGGGAAGTACAGCATGGAGGTCGGTCGTTTTGCTTTGTTCCGATGTATGTTGCGATTAATGCTTTCTCAGAATGCTTTGCATATGCGGGCGCATGCTGCCCAGGAGGCGTTGGGTAAGAGAGCGCTGTGATGCTTTCATAGCATTATTATATCCCAAGGATTATGTGCGTTGTCTAGATAAGCTCATGGCATTAGGGGGATAATGACAGCTGAGTTGGTGCATGGCCTGTATCGTTGAAGCTGGTGTTGTAAGATGTGGGCAGTAGCTCGGTAAAGTAGCTCGGTACTGCGAATGATGTGACGTGACCAGCAGCCCAACTTGATCTCCTTGGCTTGGCCCGGGAACGGACCGGCCAATCCGGGCACGTGCATTTGGCGTGAATTCGACATGAAACCACCATCGCTCGTAGCAACCGCCAAGGCCATCGTTGGGTAGTCATGGCGCAAACACTACCCCTGGAGCTCATTGAACACATTACCGACGAATTCCGTCCGGATATCGAAACTCTTCGCTCATCCTCGCTCATTTCGAAACAGTGGACCGTCCCCGCTCAACAACGTCTTTTCTCCCGCGTCTCCATTTTTCCAGAGCTCGTTCGAGCTGTTCCTTCTACTATAGACTTTCCTAGCTCGGAAGACTGCGCAGGGTATCCATTTCCCCAGTATGTCATGGATGGTAGCATAGACAAGTTCAGGGAGCTGCTGGAACAAGCGCCGCATCTTGCAGATTTCGTACAGGAGCTTCATCTCGGAACGCTCAAAAGGCGTGCAGCACATGTGTCTTACTATTACAACTCGGAGGAGGTTCTTGACGGGGCGTTTACTCGGGCGAGCGAGATCGTCGTCCGCTTTTGGAATCTTGGGAGCATGTCTCTATCTTTTGCGGAGGACTACGACTGGGAGAAGCTGGCGTTCATGCACGAGTCCCTCTTCCATGCGGTGGGCTCTTTAAGGCTGCGTTATCTCAAGATAGGCCATGTTACGTTCCCGACACGATCACAATTTATTGAACTCCTTGGCAACTGTGTTGCTCTGCAAGTTCTGATCATCGACTACGTCAAAATCGGCGCTGATGCTGACAGCGAGACTCGTCAGGATGCTGTAGAAAAACTTGGGCCGAGGTTAACGGAGCTCGCCGTGCATGCCGAGCCGCAGTCATTGAGCCAGATCATCCAAGCATTCATTTTGCCCTCATCTCCTGTCGACGTGTCTTCTCTGCTCCGTCTTTCGCTTTGGTGTCAATACCCTAAGGAACGGACCTATCAGCTCATCAGTCCGACCTGTTCACTACTTTGCAAAGCGCAGTGTCTGCAACATCTACGGCTCTTCACGTCTCTTGCCGGTACGATTTCTCTCTCCTGCGGTGTAGCTCTTTCCATGACTCACCCCCCACCAACCTTCCAGGCCCGCTATATCAATACGTGGATCCCGCCAGCCTGCAAACACTATATGTCTGCGACCAGCTCTCTCGATTGTCTTCCACGCTTTTCTGGCTCACGGAGAGTCTCGAAGACGGGAGTAGCTCAGAGTCTGGGCTGGCACTGACCGAGCTGTCTGTCGATATCTGCAACACCCAATTCTACCCTTCCGAAAACCTTTTCACCGATAAGACTGCTTGGGCTCATCTGGGTATGGCCCTGGAACAACATGCCCGCCTGTTACGCTCGGTGGTGATCCGCAGCAAGAATGTCTCTCTATCCGGGTTCCGTAGGGGAAGCATGTATAGATCGGCCGATGCGAGAGATGCGCTAGGCATGCGCTGGAGAGAGCGCGTCATGGTGCGGTTCATTCAATACCTGACGGGAAAGGAAGTGCCGTATTCTGGTGAGGGTGTTTTGTCATGTTCTCAACCGTCAAGGCTTGATTGTGATATCAGGTTCTCACTGTGAAGACTTTTATGAGCGTGACTACGAGAAGCCGGACATTGATGACTGGCTGCGTAACTGGGAGATCAAAGAGCGTCCCGAGGAAGAAAACTAGAAGGAGGGTGCGTACCTATCCCATATATCCGTCGCTGGGCGACGAATTAATGACAATTCTATTAGGGGCACCTAAGGGGTTGCCGGAAAACTGTGGATACTACATTAGTCTCCCGTACCAAGGACTTTATATTACTATATTCGTCATCCAGATTGAACCAACAGGCTGTCTGGGATTGGATCACGCTCGCCTTTCCCTCAGGGGAGTCTTTTCGCCGACCTCCATCGGACAGGGCAAGCGTCACCGGCAGGTATCAAAGAATATAAGAGAAATGCTCTGATCACGACAGAGAGCTGGCCTCATAATTATTATAAGTTCACTCACCTTGAGCTCAAACGTCTCTCTTGGACACCAAACTCCGTCCGATTTTCCCTTTCTATTCTCAGTTACATAGTGCTTCTACGATATCTCTTCTCAGTGGTAATCAAGCAGTACCGACCAGGCCTGAGGATGCTACCAAAGGTATGGGAAGAGCAGTATCCTAGAGACCCCATTGTGCAGCCTTGGACCTAGTTCGGCGACGGAGGGACGACGCCTTTTTGTCAAAGTTAGCGCCTCACCTTCAGGTAATAATACATCTACGGCCATGATCCAACTGGTAGATAAACAAAGTGATGAGGCCTACTACAAGTAATCCTCTCTTTTCAAATTGCATTATGTAACGGAGGAACGTTCAATTCCACAACGTCCTCCCGCGCGCGAGGTCGGAAACAACATTGTGCTAAACTTAAAAACTCAGTCTTACAAGGCTCGACAGTTACTCATATATTGAAGAGAGACCACGTTTCAGGTCTAGTTTACTCACTAAAAATACATCCACCGCATAGATACATCATAATATCTTTTTGCTAGTCTTATGCTCTCCTCACCCTCAAGGGAACCTTCGCGCCCTCTTCATCACCGACTTTCGGTCTAGGCAAAATACTCCCCCTATACTTCCCAATAACAGGATCACTTCCACCGGGGAATTCGAAAGCAAAGTTCCGCACAATGACAAAGAGCGCGGCCTAGAAAGAGAAACAAACCCAAGATAATCCTCAGCAAAAAGGTGGCCAGCTCTTCCTCAAGAGAAATAAGACTCCAACCTTGAATTCAGTCAACGCGAACGTCTTCCCGAGACATGTCCTAGGTCCGTCTACGAACGTCAGAAGGTGTCGGTGACCCTGGATCTCCTTCGCTCGCGGTGCACTGTCTTCCAACCATCTCTCCGGTTTGAACTCCTTCGCATCAGGGCCCCAGAACTGCTCTGATCTGTTCAGCGTCCGAATGGGGGTAGTGATGACCGTTCCCTTGGCGATGAATAGACTGTTAACGGTCTTTCCGGCCTTTGTTACTACGGGTGTAGCGAGAGGAAGGACGTCGTCTTCCGCTGCCTGCGTAAAGGAAAGGGTGAGGTGAGGGGAACTCTAAGTACGCCGGGGGATAGGACGGATACGCACCATCCTCGTAGTCTCGAACACAGGTGGGTGCATTCGTAGGATTTCGTGCACAACCGCGTCGAGGTATGGAAGGCTCGAGTTGAGCTGGTCCCACGACGGATCGGAGTTGCCAAATTGCAGTAGCTCTGCGCGGAGCTTGTTTTGGATGTCAAGGTTCTTGCACAGCTCGATGAGGGCCCACTGCAGACTCTTATCAGATCCCATTTGATAGACGATAAGATAAGGGAGAGCGCACGTACCGTAAGACTGACTGGACGAGAGAATATTTTCAATAAACGAGATAACAGAGTCTTGTAGGAGGAGGATCATGACTTACTACTCGTCGTTTCGTAACCTGAAATGCTCAGCTTTCAGAACCCAACGAATATGTCTGCGATACTCACCCGCTAGTAACAACAAGTTCTAGAGATAACATTATGAGCAGGAAAAACGAGAATAGGAATATCTCAAGTACCATCTGCCACGCAAACTATTATCAGCAAGAAGGTTCATATATGCAGGATTGATATGATACCTGAGCTATGATCTCTTCCCGGGACATGTGAACGTCGGCCTCATGTGTCTCGGACTTGACTGTACATAAACGGGGATAAGCTTCCCATCGCAACTCGGGAACAAATCACAACTCACGCAGCAGACCCATCACGGATTTGTCCTCTTCGTTTCCATGCTCCTTGGCCTTGGCAAGGAGCTGGTCGGCGATGTCGGAGAACATACGGTTCATCGCGGCTAGAGCCTCTTTCTTCTTGGAAGGCAGACGGAGGATGGCAGGAAACATGGTGCTCGCGATGATCATGAAGGCGAAAAAGGGGGCACCGCCGCTCAAGTCGAAGTCGTCGAAAACTTGAGGATGCCCGTCGATGGCGCCGAAGTTGTGGGAGAATCCCGCTATGCCGATGCTATCCATTCTAGATTGGGGGGGCAATGGAATTGAATTGGGTACTGAGTGGTTACGTGGTTGAATGATAAGCCCTCACGAGATACGGTTCATCCTGGGAGGTGGATATCAGTCGCCGGTCATGATTATTGGCCGGTCTCGAATGAACTTACCATTTCTGCACATCTATCGTGGAGGTCCCGTCGCTTGCCTCCAAAAGAACATCCCAAGCAGACGACGTCTAGGTGAAAAATCTGGGAACCTATTCGATGAAATGCAAAAAGTTGTTTGTATATATACCCTGTGAGCCGAGTCATAGAAAACATAGGTCAGATCGCGTATAGCTGCGTTACTGAACGCCGGTGTTAGAAATTTGCGTTGTCTGTATGTTTTTTTCTGGTCAGCACAGAGCCGCCGTACGGCGTGAAAGGAGGGTCGGGTCAATCACCTTCGATGAAGTTCCCCCTCTGCCCAAAGCAAATTTTTCCCAAACTGCGAGCCAAGAAATTCTGATCACATCTCCTAGAAGAAGGGCGAAAAAAAAAACAAACAAGAATTTCAATGAACATGCGAGAGACGGGCGTCTTGACGTATCCAAAGCCCTCCTTGCCATAGAAGTGCGTCACAGCCTTTGGGTCGTAAAGAACCACTCTTGGCTCTCCCAGAAATCCAGGGACGGTAAAGACAGAGCCGTACTCGGATGCCCATTGTTCATACAGGAGCCCTGGGTCCTCGGCATCACGGAGAACGCGAGTGACACCAAAAAGCCAGCTTTGACTCGGAGGCCCGCGCAGTTTGGGGGTAATGCTGCTATGACGATTTGTGGAGATCTTGTAGATTAGAAAAACGCCGACGAGAAACAAGCAGATGTCTGTAGCTGATATTTGGTACATTGTTGCGGTGGAGGGGAGGGTAGGTCGTGGGACCGACAGACGGATATCGTCACCCTTTTTATGTTGGAAACATCGACATGTGCGTCGCACAGCAAGAAAAATGATCCGAGCTCTATTATTAGGTCCCGTCGGCATATCCGTAATCAATTGAAATGGGTGATGAAGCTCCAAGATCTGTATTGGTAACCCACAGCACGCCTCGTTATGGGCGAAGACGCGGGAGGGGCAGGGTCGTGAAGAACCTAGGGTCGAAACTGAGAACCGAGCCAAGCGGGACTGCGAAAATCGATGTATTTGAACTTCTTCTGATGCGTGCGGCTCACAATCTTGTATCTCAGCCGCACTCTGTTCAAAAGGACGTCGACGATGCACAGGAGAAGGCGCTTCCTTGGCTTCGAGATGTTCATTAAGTCATCGTATTTCTCATCATTGACCAGCACCACTCATAATGCATCTACTTTGTTTTTGGCTTCAAGATGTTCAGTAATAGACAATAGTAATGGTGGTTGAATAATCGCAGTTTAAGGGATTCCGAGTCCTATTCCTGCTATGTTAGTACTACTCTTGTGGGTCTGCATAGTTTGACCCCTCTTGGTGTGGTGACTGGTTAAGAATGAGTGATGTTTTTTGGTAGCTTCACTTCATTGCCATTGTTTTATTGCACTCTAAGAGCCATATATAGGAGCATACAAAGTTGAGCAATACTGGGGCCACATCCCAAAATATGAACACTGGGGGATGTGCCCAATCTGTAGAGTCTCTGAAATGATTGAACATATCCTAATGGAATGTCAGACACCCAGAAGACAACAGATCTGGGACCTAATGAAAGAGCTCTGGCACCAGAAGCATGAATTCTGGCCAACACTCTCACTGGGCATGGTCTTGAGCAGCAGCCTGAGAAAATTCAAGAACTTGGGAGCAAAAACAAAGGGTACCAAGCAAGCCTTCTGTATCCTGGTCCCAGAAGCAGCCCTTCTTATATGGAAGCTCCACTGTGAGCAACAAATCAAGAGAGAGGACGATCCTGAGTGCTGCTTCAGCAAAGGTGAAATAGCAGGAAGATGGCCCAGCATGATGAGTCAGTGCTTCCAACAGGACAGAGTCATGACTGATAAGGTCAGATTTGGCTCCAAAGCAGTATGGGAGCAAACCGTTCTCGACACCTGGAAAGATTTAGTCTTCCGAAAGGACGGTGAGAAACTGCCAGATGACTAGATCCAGATGACCGGAGTTTTAGTGGGTACCAGCTCACTGCAACATGCAGAACAGACATGAGACTGAACCCCACACTGTCCTGAAAAGGACGTGCTCTAGAGCATTTCTCCCGGTGGTCCTTTTCTCGTGATGCGGGGTGAGAATCCCTGCTGTCTTTGCCATCTCCGAAAGTGATTTAACTTTGTTAATGGGCTTTCGCCGCAGCACAAAAAAAAGAGCCATCTATAGCCTGAAACAGTGTACGATGGTTATCCGGCAACGACGATTAAGATACACCGAACGTCATACAAACGCGCTAGCTTGTATGTTGTACAACTTGGCATATTCTCCATTCATTTCTACTAACTCCTTGTGGTTTCCCGTCTCCACGATACTTCCGTCCTTCATACATCTAAACCACACATCTGTGAGCCCTCAACCAGGTGTCGCAAAGAAGAAACAAACATACACAATGAGATCTGCACGTTTTGCTAGATGTCCAAACCGATGGGTAACAAAAATCATTGTCTTTCCCTCTCGTGCATCGATGAGGTTGTTGAAAAGTGATGCTTCTCCCTCAGGATCCAAGGCAGAGCTTGGCTCATCCACGACAACAAACTTCACCTTTCCAGACTCAAAACGCATGAATGTTCGGGATCTACAGGCATAGGGGTATATCAGATAATAGGCAAAAGGCAATGAATAAAGCTCACGCCACGATTCTCTGCTTCTCACCACCCGACAGCGTGATGTTCTTCCTCAGCTTCTCCATCTCAACCTGTAGCGGATGCGCCTCGCTCTCTGGAACATCGTGCCCATAAGCCTCGTTCATCGCTGAGAGAATCGTGTCTTTTCCCTCCGTCAGCTTCGCCAAACAGTGCGTCGCTCCCCCAAGCTCGGCCGCGCGATCAATCATCTCCATGTCCTCTACATGCTTGACGAACCCTAAACCGATGTTCTCGCCGAGCGGGACAGGGAAGAGCGAGTGTTCTTGTGTGAGCATGGCTGTGGCCTCACGAAGCTCAGACATTCTGTACTTGGATATTGGCAGGCCATCAGCAGTGAGAGAGTCTGGACCCGATGTTGGATCATATAGGCGCGCGAGGAGCTTGATGACGGTGGATTTACCACTGCCGTTGGCTCCGACGATCACAACGAGTTGTCCGGCTTTGATGGAGAGGTTGATGTTTGACAAGGCAGGCTTGGTGGACTGTGATCCTGGGTAGGAGAAGGACAGGTCACTGAGTTCAGAGGCCACTTAGGTATGACACTGCTGACTGACAGAACTGACCTACCGAAGCTCGAAAGACATTCCTTGTGATTTCTCCGGCGGATAGGACAAACATCCATCGATGAGTTTATTATTGATCTTGTCTGCTTCGTAAATCATCCTCAGCCGTTCGCATCGCTTTCGAAATTTGCTAACATTGCGGAAGAGGCACCGCATTGACCATTCCAAAGATCCAGATGACTGATGCAGGATAGCGATGGAGGATATAGAGAATTTCGATGGTTTCATGATAGCTGCCACTGCGTAGTAAACCTGGAAGGCATAATGTTACTATCTCATTCCTTGAGCACGCAAGGAGTCGATATCATACCATAGGGACATCCCCCATGATGGCTTCAGATATTCTCATTAATGGGTCAGTGCGTCGAGAGTATTGTTGTTCGGCCCAGTCATCAGAGGTGGTTCCGAGTGATGACATCGCCTTCTGATACTCTTAATCAGAAATGGTTGTCAATATTGTGCCTAGAGAGCGAAAATACCGGATATACCTGTGATAATATAACCGACAAGATCGCATCCTAAGACTTCCGACCTGTACCCATCGGTGGCCATCTGCACCAAACTTTTCATTCGCTGGAAGTATTTGTTATCCGTGTAAACGACATGAGCTGTGATCCGTAAATGATTGGACAAAGCAATCAACTTGAAAGCAGACCTTGATCCCACAGCGATCTCCCACTGAAACTGTGATACAAAGGTTTCACGACGCACAGAACCGCGAACAACGGGGATTCCGCTGCACGACAAGACTGCACGATGAGAGCCAGCTCGCTCCCCGTGGTGACTATCTGCTGAAGGAAATCCGCCACATCTTCGAATGCTGTCCACGCGTGTCGGGCAGACACATCGAATTTACTTTTGGCTTCTGTGGTAGACTAAGATGGTATTTTAACGGGTTATCGACAATAACGAAAATACCTTGCGAGGTGGGGACATCGATGCGTAAGCGAGCTAAAACAAACACGTCTGTGAGATGATATAGACGCTTTCCGGAAGCGACTTGCCTTGCATGAGGTGCAGTTGAAAATGTGTCATAACACGGGTTCTCAAAATGGGATGAATACCGTCACTGAACATTTATTCAGTAAACTGTGATAGCAGGTAAGAGCTTCTGGAAGCATACCTAGCCCATGACAGGAGTGCAGCCAGAGCGCTACAACACAGACGTATCGCCACGGCACTCAAGATGGCACCAGAATTCACGGTCCCTGAAACAAGTCCGACCTCAATCTAATAAGGCTATGAGTCATAGAGAGCGTAGTGTACAGAATAGTACATACGATCCGCAAAAGACGACTCGAGAGGTAGAGCAGAACGGCGGATTCTATGCCAGACCAAAACTTTTCCAGGACAAAGAGAATCGACAACATCGGCTCCAAGGTATAAATGTCGATAGCGAGTCGTCGGAAGAGGGGAAGAGCCAGGAGGATATTGTTCCAATTCTTTCGATAATCTCGATGGACGTCGTTTAGCAGCACGACTTTCCATACGCCAAGCTCGACTGTGCGCGTTTCTGGCGTTTCAGTCTTCATCGTGATGAAGAAGCAAGAGGGAATTCTGGTTTGAGGTTCTTCTTATCAGAGCATAAATGACTCGAAAACATACCCTTTAGGAAATCGTAAACGTCAAGTGGTAAGAATCTGGATCGTCCAATCAACCCTTACGGCTCTTGGCGCCGAACGAGTCAGAAGACATTGCCTGAGCGCGCCGGTAATATCCTCACAGAAAGGGTAAGGGATATAAACGTGATGTTCGGGAAGGGGGGGGGAGAGTCAATAACACTGCCACCATCGTGGTGAAGCAATGAAGCTGCGCAAAAGAAATGTGGTTAGCTAGTGCGAATCATGAATCTGCACAAAAGAACATGGCCAGCTGGCGCCAATCTTCACAGCTATTCCGGCACCATTTCAGCCCAGAGTATGACTCGTGTCCTGTGGTGGCTGTGTAGCGGTAACCTAGATTTTTGATAGGTCAGGATAGGAACCCCCCCCCCCCGAAAAATAGGCCAAAGCGGGAGCGTTCACCCAGACGGGAAAGCCGCGCAACCAGGGGCTCATTCCAAAACTGGAGGAAGAGGTAGAGGAAAGAGAATGTTGGGAAGAGGAAGGCAATGGACGAGCATGGATAATCATCGCATGCCTGCTGCATCACGAGAGCACAGCCAAGAAGACTCACACGAACGGCATGTTCGCAAAACCTGTGTTGTCATGACCCCGGGTCAGTCCTGGGTCAGTCAAACAAGAGGTCAGCAAACATTTCTCTGACCTCTATGACCGGGGTCAGTGGGCGTCAAGGAATTTTTATTAAAGACGTAAAGTTGAGTTGGTATTTTGTTGCTGCGACTATAATTGTTTGCTCCTTTTCTGAATCTTGGATATTAGATGCTGGACGACCATCGATCTATTTCCTGGCTTAAACAAGGCCTTTGAGCTGGAGAATAATGGAAACGAGAGAGAGCTTTAAATGGTCTCTCGTCTATCTGAGCGAGGTGGATATCAGCACTGTAACACAGGACAGATCGTCGTGTGTGACGGTGAATGAGAAAATGAATGATTCAAAATCTGACCGTAACAAGAAGTGCGACTTCGTTTACAGCATCGATAGAGTTGGACTGGAAGACCATGTGCTCGGTGGGCGGCTCCAGAATGTCCTCAAATGAGGGGAGCATGTAAACGTCCGTAAACGAAGGCTTTACTCTCCATACTACAGGCGAGAATAGTTTCTTGTGTATATTAAGTATCCCCCGAAAATCGCAGCACGTCTGTGTATGGAAAATGATGATGACATTGGTGGGGAGAAAAAGGTTTGGTCCTTCTTTTCCAGCTCATCATTTCGCTCCACGTCACACACACACTTTTATCCCTTCTCCTCCCCTCCATCTTCCCAAGTCGATAGTTATGTCCGGATAATGACATAGTCGAGCTCCTGCTTGGTGTAACCCAAGTCAAACAGGAAGATCTGTATACTAGAGAGCACTTAGACAAGCATCAATCAAAGCAGGCCTACGAAGAAAACCTCCGGCGTCCTGATTCACGAGCGGTCTTCCGAGCATAAGCGCGAGTCCATGCTCTGCACCGTCCCGCGTCCTGGAATTGAATAGATCAGATGAATGAGACTGTTCTCGGTAATTTCGCTAACCCTGCTTATGCCTTCAACCAAGTTCTTCCGCTCCGTTCGAAATTCGGCTAGACGCTGAGGCTGGACTTCTAGCTCCTTCATCCTTGCTTGGGTGTCCATGATGTCAGAGATCCAATAGTAGCCGCTGCGGGCGTGCTTTTTTCGTGGTCCAACTTTAAAGATGGAGTTAATTAGCGAAATAGTGTGAAAGACGTTGTAGCATTACCGTTGGTGAGCGGTATCAGGCTCAAGACATTGTCGTTGACATCGGGGAAACGCCTTGTTATCCTTGATGCACATATTAAGCTAACGGGGTTGATGAACTCGTGTACAGCGCCTGTCGAGAATGCATTGACGTACTTTGACTTTAGGCATCGCTTGCAGACACGTCGGCGAAGCATCCAGTCAACAGTGGCCTTCTTTGCTCGGCAGAACTGATACTACCAGGTTAGATGGGTCCTTACCAACACAGTTATGACCTACATCGCAGACTGAATTCCCACATAAAAGGTTCACCCAACGATATTCAGGAATTCCGTGAAGGGGTTCGCTTACCCCTTCAGCTTCCCTCGCCGCCTTCCACACAAACGATACATTATGCGCAGTCAAAATGCGACAGAAATTTGCGTCGACTCGCGATAGATTGATGAGGTCTCGAGGAAAAAGCATGCCAAAGATCTGCCGACGTTGGGCGGTGGTCGGAATAACAATATATTCGACTCACCGTAAAGAGAATATCCAGCGGCATCGTCGTTAACAGACTGACATCTCGCTTTTTCCCAGTTTTCTTTCGTTCTGACTCTGTAACCTTCGTTATCTTTGTTCGTTTTCTAGCTGTTCCCATATTTGGGATCGTTGGTCTTCGTTTGGCTGGACTAAGCTTCAACTCTGCTGCATTCATTTCAGTACTTGGAACGGCTTCAGATAAACGATCATTGCTCACCTCCTTCGAAATCGTTGTACCTCTCGCTGTCCTCATCTCCGAATTGGGGCTCAGCGAGACTCTTTCGTTTAGAAGGAACCGCCGTTTTTGCAGAGCGTCTTAGAGGCATATTGAAAGAAAAGAATCTGTTGAGATGACGGTAGTCGGGAAAGGGGCCGGTTCTTGATTATGAATCAGAGGCGTTGTCTCGGAAAAGCCACTCTGCTCTTTTCGGTAGAAGTGCAGATATGTCTCCCAACTTTTGGTTTCCCCTGCAGAGCCCGGACAGGCATGCCATACTGGATATTGTGAATCCGAAAAATATATTCCGAGTAAGATGATGTGTATTAATAGCATGCAAAGGGAAATAGGTCTGACCATGAGCCGGGCACACCAACGGTTCTGTCCAGAAAGTAATCAATTAGTCGTATCAGGTTGAAACTGACGAACGCCTACTGCAGCCACAGCTGACGAGTCCTATTACTGGGGCCGTGAGGGAACTCTCAGATTCCACGATATACAACAGCGGCCGTTGTGCTTCGAGCATGAGTGCACCAGGAGTCAGAAACAAATCACGATCCATCTGGGGATCGTCAACAGCCTGCCTACGCAAACTAAGCAAAGAAAAAAAGAACAGTAAACAATATTTACTCATACATCTCGGATATGCTGCGTGTCCTCCTCATACGATTTGACGTTATCAAGGTCATTAGAGCAATGCTGACAGTGGAAAACTTCGGTGGGCCAGGCAGAGGAAAATCTGTATGCCTCTTCCACAAGTCGGCGCTCCCTGGCCTCGTCGTCCGGCGTAAGAAGACGAAAATCAGCGTACAACATATTGTCCTTTTTCAGCTAACATATCAGTCAGCTGTGGATAAAAGATAGGGTAATCCACACCCACGCATTCGTGCCATGAGAGGATAGGACGCCCGCAACACCCATTTGTTCCGTCGTCGGCGAGACCACATACGTCGATGGGATCGTCCGTACAAAGAAATTAGAGATCCAGATTATCCATCTCCTCCGCGCTTGTCATAGTAGGATTACAAGAAGCTAGACGTAGTAGAGAAGCAGTCACGGCGGATCGCTTCGTATCAAAGAAGAGTTCCTTGTTTCCCAGTTTGCCATACAGATCATCGACGTTCGTCGCCCAATCTTGGTAATATATTCTCCCTGGTCTGCAAGAGTTAACACGCCGGTGCCACCAAATATCTGCATTTGTGATGATAGCACCACAGCAGCGTTTGCAGGAGAAAACCGTTGTTGCCAACTTCAAAGGATCGATGTGTCTACTCTCCTGAGGCGGGACCATGGCTCGCAGCCTAGATTCCCTTCGCTGCTGCCAGTCCTCAATCAGAGTGGGGAGTTCATTGAGAGCATCGGCAAAGCTGGCCTCGGTGACGACGTGCTCGATAGGCAGCTCCAAAATGTGCTGGAATTCGGGGAACGTACAAACGTCTACGAACGAGGGCATTTCTCGTTATACTACAGACAAGGACGTTTTGAAAATGCTTTCGACAACTTCAGCACGCCTGTAGAGCGCCGCACTACGGGCCGCTTTGAGTTCCTGATCTCAGTTCTCCTGATCGCCGCTTCCAGACGTGGATGCATCCTGTTCCAACCTTGATCACATCAGGCACGGATTGAATTGAATTCTAAGGACGCTAGAGGATGGCGGTAATTAGTCGAATATGTGTGGAGAAGTTTAGCTGTACCATCCGTGAGCGGAATCAGACTCAAAATGTCATAATTGATGTTGGGGAAACGACTTTTAACTCTCGAAAACGCATTTTAAGCTAACGGGGGTTGGTAAACTCGACTAGCGAGAATGCATGAACGTACTTTGCTTTCGAGCATCGCCTGCAAACGCGTCGACGAAGTTTCCAATCAACAGGAATATTCCTTGCAGGACATAACTGATACACTGGGTTAGATGAGTGCATATCAAACAGAGCAACAACTTACGTCGCAGGCTGGAACGCCAAATAACAGGTCTACCCATCGGTATTCAGGAATTCCTAGAGATGGCTTGATTCCCCCTTCAGCTTCCCTCACCGCCTTCAAAGCGAATGATACATTATGCGCAATCAGAGTATGACAAAAATTTGCGTCAACTCATGATAGATTGATAAGGTCTCGAGGAGAAAGTAGGGCAAAGATCTGTCAATGTTAGTCGTTGGGAGGGGTGGCAAAGTAATGGAGCTCACCGTGAAGAGAATATCCAGCGGCATCGTCAGTAACGGACTCAGATCTCGCCGTTTCTTTCTGGTTCACCTTCGTTCCTCTGGAATAGACTTCAACACTGATTATCTCGAAATTCAGAATGCAGAATGTAGGAAAAGATGACCATCGCGCACCTTTACAGCGTCCTCGTTCGCGTTCCCTCTCGTATTGCCAATCATCGTCTTCGGGTTTGGCAAAGCTCTTCCGTTTGGAATTTTTGCGGAGCGTCTTGGCTGCGTATCGAAAGAAATTAATTTGAGATCATGGTGGTTGGGAAGCAGAGCCAGGCTGTCATTATCAATCATTTGTAATCAGACTTGTGTATTCGTATGGGTCCCAACTTCCTCACAGTTTACTCCTGTTTACTCCGGACTTCCTGGAGACCTCGTGCTTACAAGCGAAGGCAGCCTTGAAGCCTAATACTGCCAAAAGAATGCGAAGGAGGGACGAAACAGAAACAGAAGAATACCAGGAAATGATGTCGGGAACGACAATTATTAGGCTACGGCGACACCATGGCTACCCTATGCAAGGTCGGTCGGCAGCCCACTCATCGTTCTCAAGTTCTTGCCTATGTGTTGATGACGAAATTTCTGCAATTCTTTATAGGTTTTTGACGGACCAGTGACCACTACCCAGTACAGCGGGAAATCAGTCTGTAATATACTGGCCCGGGTCGATTCATGTTTTCCCCAAAAACTCCTCGGCGTCACTTGCACCAATCTTGACGGTTTTTTCTCTGGATCAGGCTCCCATGTATTGAGGATTCGCCATCTCTATGAGACAGGAGCTCGCCTGTTCACTATGTTAGAGCCTCCAGGATGATACGTGGAGGATTAATGCATAAATGAGCAGATAATTACTGGATGGGCGAGCAGAATTTCCAGGGTACGTGTCATACATTGACTATATGCGCGACAATTCCGTTAATCATCCGCCGGTACCCTACAGGTAACTCAACAGGGAATCTAGCATGCACTACCGAATCCCCTCAGATCCGTGTCAGATTCTAATTTTCCGCTTTGTACCGTCTGGTAAATAATCACCCGTCTCTACGAGCTGTGGTCGCTATCGGTGTCGTAGCAGTGTGTTGATTTCTTAGAACTTGTCAGTCACCTCGACAATGTCTTCAGCCTCGCTTCCTCTTCAGCAAGACAAATACCGAATCCACTTTGGCCTACAACGCTGAGAGGTAACAACATATACTCATCTCGATGGTGGAGGGCGACTTGAAAGAGGTTTACCTTTCATCTGCACGGTCTTCATCTATCGACAGCTTCAAACCTTTCCCTGGCTAGCGTTACCGCCGGATATTTTGATGAAATGCGATGAGGTTCCCGTCGCTTCCCTTCAACGTGACGACGCTGAGATACCTACTTCTCATGTTCGAGGGGAATGTCGGACATAGCTCTTGCCCCGGTGTAGCAAAGGCGGAGATAAGTGCCACTGGCATTTCTTTTATCGACTAACGAGGAATTGGACCAAGGTGTGAATCCCCAGGAGGAGGAACAAGAGGCCGCGGAATATGAGGCACTATTTGACCCCCATTGTAGTGGCCCGCTATATATTCTGGATTTAGGTGTGTACACTTATTCGCTAATAGGACCAAGAATTGATAGTAATGGTTATTCAGATAAAGCTGAACATCAGTTCAAGGCCGTTCATCGAAGCATGAGTGCGGAGGTCGCAGAACTGCTGTTACAAGAATATCCGTTATGGCCAGCGATTTGGTAACAAGCAGCAGAAGTAACTGCTTTATAACTTATCTATCCATAATCTTCATCCAAGTCCCTGTCCTAGTATGTACAGTCAAGCTAGATACTTGCAATTTCACTGCATCTTCTTGGCACATCCTATACTCCAAGCCTCTAAGTCTTCACCTACGAGATACATTTGTATCCCTAAGGCGGTACCGTCTCAGGTTGTTGACTCGGAGGCCCTCGGAGCTACGTTCTAATCTTATTTGACGACTTTCTGAGATGATCTTGTCTGACAGGTAGATGAAAGCAAGAAGCTCAAATGTCAGTAGCCTATACTTTAAGCAACCAGCACCATGTTTCGGGGAATGTGAATCATGAAAGCCGGTAGACCCTCTCCCTTTTATATGGAGAGCACACATGGGACTTTGATAAGGTACCTCTCTGGTCTTCTTCCCGCACTGACAACGCAGGCGATGCTCCAAGTATTGGCAATTCTGTTATTAATTTATTCCCTCGACGATATCTTATCGTACCTCGTTTGCTCATCAGCAAGAGTACATTGATGACAGCCCAAGTAGCATGGACATGCGAACAGAGGTTCCACGTCCGGAGCCCCAAGATAGATATCGAAAACCCACGCTGTAAGAATTTCGGACTTAATTTTGAGCCCATATACGAATACCATCCTCACAAAGAATACCATCCTCACAAACCGCCTCAGCAGCCATGACGAATTCTTTATGGAAGATATCATCTGGAATGTCTCCCAGCGGATGGTTTGTGCGAGTGATGCTGTGGACATCGTCCTCCCTTCGGCAGCCTCTAGGTATTCCAAGAGAGTTCGAGTTGTCGTGATCTTCTCTTGAAGTAGTTGGGCATGATCTCTGCCTCTAGATAGTATTTCCTGTGGACTTGGCTTCCCAAAGTCATGGGGACCAGCATTGGACCGCAATAGTTCCTCAGCTCCACTTAGGTAGGAACTCGAAGACATGCGTCGAATCGGGTTTTACCAACGGGGATAAGCATCTTGAAGAGTGGAGATAAGTTAGTTTAAGCCGTACCGCTTCCTAGTTTATGTACCTACTTACGTTTTTTCCTATATTAGAATTTCCGGGGAGAGGTTAAGTTTGTTTATTTTTTTGCATAGATAAGAGCTGGTTAGTGGCAACGATGGCCCTGGGTTACGGTGCATGCCGAAGACAAGCTTCGACCCCTGCAGGACACAATTGTCAATTCATCTCTTTTCATCAATACGTCGAATTCCGGATGATTCATCCGGGACCGAGAGACGTAGTACCTTGCAAATGAATTCATATCCCAGTGCATTGATATGGCGCCACCTATAATGACGCCACAGAAGATGAAGACACAGTAGTACTTAGCTACATAAAGTCCTAGTACCTTTTTGGGACCCAAGTACGTATTCATAAAAGTAGATCGTACATAGATAGTCATGTAATGCAATCGTTAGGACTTCGAAGAAAGGGACCATAGCGCATACTAGAAGAATGAAATGGCCGATGAGCGTCTACGGAGCCTTAAACTTCTGCCGAAGGTTGCGACTTTCGCAACCTGGACCAATGTACAACCACTACTACCCTAGAAGCTATTTCGCCTCTCACGGTGGTGCCGCTTCTTCGCGTCTGAAGCAGGAGAGTTGGGCCGGCTCGAAGTCTTCCTCGCACCACCTGTGATCTTGTCCAAAAATCGACAGAGGGCGTTCCTTTTGGGAGTCAATGCATAGCTAGCTGGGGGACTCGGAGTCTTGGGAGGAGATCGTAGTGGTGGAGGTGGAGGTGACGCTGGCGAGTATTGGCATTGTTTACGAGATGCGGACTAAGGAAGCAGATCAATTATTACGGGTCCCTTACAGAAAAAAGAAAATTACGCACCCGCTGAGGAGGAGCGGCATGTCCTTGGCCGTACACTGCAGGAATGACGGGTCGGGTGTAGCTCTGATTTGGAATATACTGGGCCGCTGAGACGAAAGGTGGCGCAAAAGGTACATGCGGTGGCATTTCCGCGACGTAGTGAGCGAGATAGCTCGGCAGTGCGTACTGCGAGTGGTAATAGTGGGTGGCATAAGGATAGTTAGTGGCCTTGGAGTTAGTGGCCTTGGCCGCTGGGACAGGCGTCCTCGACTTGGAGCGATGTCTCGACGACGTCCTCTTGCTCCGATGCTTGCTACGGCTCCGCGGAACGTCGCCTGCGACGGATCCAGCAATGGTAGGCACGCTGGTGAAGGGATTGGTGAGATCGCTTTCGTTGGTCTTGTCCACCCATCGCCGTACACCCTGCAGCTTTGCATGGTAGGCTTGTACAGCCTCTGGGGAATAGTCGTACTCTGTCATCGTGGCAAGATAGTGATGGTCCGGAACTAGATAAGTTATCGAAAGAAGAAGGGTGAAAAACGCAGTTATATACCTGTGCGTTAATATGCCACCAAGCACGTGTAAAAAACGTTGTGACGGTCGATCATCATCATCTTAATGCCGTCTTTTGCATCATCGATGCTTAGACCCCCAGTGATGCATGATGGCCGTTGGATGACCGGCGTGGGCGTATCTCCTGTTTCAAAGATGGTCACAAGACAACAAAATCTCGCACAGTCTAAAAAAAAAGACGACCATGAGTCGACGACGGGTTAAACAAAAGGTCGAAGCACCAAACCTTCGACCGTACTCATTCCACAGGCAATGGAACATATCAGGATACTGCCGACCATCGTCCCCAGATCTTTGAGCGGGTATTAAAGAAGGCGGCGTCACTCTTAGATCAAGATTATGGTTAAAATGACGGACGTCGATGTGGACGGGCAACGTGCACATTGCGACTGATTCTTGAATTTACTCTGCAATCACCCTTGGGAAGGAGTTTGCTTGGAAACTGGAGTTTGGTATGAGGTCTGCCACGTCTGGATTCAACGAGGACCACGCGGTGTACATGCATGTCCTTCCCTAGGTTTCAAAGTGGTTCACGTTCCGTGGGGTAAGCGCACTGCTGAATGTCCATGCAGCCTTTGGGCACAGGGAGATGTCGAGGTAGGACGGTATCTGTCCTACGCCCTTTCAGTTTGGGTATCAGATTAAGTGAAACAAACAGATACAACACGAACCTTCATAGTCTTTGAGTCTTTCTGTGCGATTCATTCGGAGAATGACAAGGGTCGGCTATCGAACTAGGGTATATTATGAGGATCTAAGATACAGAAGCTAGTTATGGGCATCGTTATGCCAAGAAAAAGAGATTGACCACGAACCACGCTGCATAAGAGACTGGGCCGGCTGTTGAGCGAAGCCGTCCGACACGCCGACGTTCGATGATACCCAGTCCTGCAAACGAACGAATATATATTTGAAGCTTATGAGGGGGTCTCAGTAGTAAGCACCCGGAATGCAAAGGGGCATCCTAGGAGCCTTCACGCTGATATCTTCATTTAAAGTATAGAAACCAAGTCTGATTGGGATATGCGAGGAGCGAGCCAATGACGGCCATTGGGGGGTACAATGGTGCATCTCAGGCCCGGCCCGATGCTATCGCAGAGCTTATGGATGGCTCGCTGATTTTGAGATTCCAGGAGGACTGAATCGAGCTGCATGGTCTACCTCCGGCAATTAGCTAGGCTTCCCTTGAAGAGACATGAGATAATGGTCTTGACGTGGAAGAAAGATACCCATGGGATACGTATGTAATGATGTGGGAGACGCAGGAATGTAAGGAGAGCGAGGAAGACCGCTCGCATTCAAGCACCTAGAGGCTTAAGTATATCCATTGCTGTAAAGTCAAGAAGAGAAAATACATCGCGGTCCGGCATCGGCTCGTGACAGCTAGCTGTAACCAAATTTTCGTCAGTCTCTCAAATACGCAAAAAGTAGTAAATTACGTACTTGGGCTTCTCAAAATGCTCACGGATATGTCGAGGAGGTACTCAATTGATAAGGACGCATGTGGGATCGCGCCGCTACTTTGAGTTTCGAATAGCACCGCCATATTGATCATCGGCCGACGCGTTGTGGAGATGCAGTTCCTCCATCAGCTTTCTCTCTGCGAAAGACACTATGCCAAAGCAGAGCATTGACTCCTCATGCGTTCTTGCACATCGCAAGTCCGCCAAAAGCTGGTAAAAGACATAAAATGCGGCCGGAGTGAAGAGCTCGGACAGACGTCTGGTGACGATTGAGCACAGGGTATAACAACAGCGGGAGCTAGAGTCCAGGAGATCCAGTGTATGCATGAGGTAAAACAATCGGATAAGCCCCTCTTATAATACATCTGCAACGGGCGTTAACGAAAATTGGGCGCATATACTCAGCGTGTGTGCTACGTGCACAGAAGATTTCGGCCTCCCTCTCGGTAACCCTTTGATTCTTCGCGCGTTCCGCTGTCCTTATAGATTGGCCTGGAAGCGCCGGTATGACAAAATGAGCTCTAGGTAAGAATAGATATCCCGCGATAAATGGAATGGAGGGAAATCTCTGAGGAGGAGGGCAAGGGGTTAAAACTAGACTTTCCCAGTGTACCAGGATGTTTTCGCTGAATTGGACCGCGGTCTGTAAACAATGTCAGTACGTCGGCAAAGCCTTGAAAAAGATGAACGAACAATTGACTGACCTTCAATGATTTTGTCGTAATATGAGAGTTCCTGCTCTCGGTGTCGTTTTCACTGGGGCGTTCTGTGTGTGTTCCCTTATCTCTTCTGATGTCGGGCCGTCTCGTCTCCTACGCAGTGGTTTTGCTGTCCTACGCTTCAGACTTCCATCGCTTGTAAATATGGGCTTTGTAAAAAGTGGCTATCACGTACTTTATCGGTTGTTCAGTCCCATCCGGGGCCATCCACTGGCCCCTACCGGGCAATGGTCGGATTTTCCCCGTTGAACAAAGGCGCTATTGTGATAAAGAAGAGAGGTGCTGCGGAATAGTTATCGGTGAGAAAATAAGGGAAGAATTCAACGGAGTCTTGCAGGCATGAGTAAAGGTGCGGGTAAGGAAGTTGGGACCCATATGGATAAACAAGTCCGCTTACAAATGGTTCATAATCACTGACCTACCCTTGTTCGTCGACTACCATCATCTCATCAGATTCTCTTCTTCGGATATGCAGCCAAGACGCTCTGCAAGGGTAGCGGTGCCTTCCAAACGGAAGAGCCTTGCTGAACCCAAAAAACGGTGACTGGCAATTCGATGACGAGGACGATGAGGTTGATAACGATCTCAAACGTGGAGGGCGCGGCAAAGGTGCGCGGTGATCACTTTGTTCTTACATTCTACAGTATTGAAACCTAGTCCAGCGAAACGAACGCGAACAATTTCGAATACGGCGGCGACAAAGCAAAGGAAGGCAAGGAAGGCTACAGGGACCAAAAGGAAGAGGACTAAGGAGAAACGTGATCTGAGTCTGTTACCGACGATGCCGATATTCTCTTCACGGTGAGTTGCCTACATTGACATCTCGTCCACTGACCAACGTCGAAAGATATGCACCATGCTTTCTCCCCAAGACCTTATCAATCTATCACGAGTCGATGCAAATTTTCGTCGTACTCTGACTGCGAATAATGTATCATTCGTTTGGAGGGCGGTGAGGGGAGGTGAGGAGGGAATCAAGTCACCTCGTGGAATTCCTGAGTACCGATGGGTCGACCTACTATTTGGGACGTCGACCGCGACGTAGGTTCTAACTCCGTATACATGCTCTCAGCTAATCAGGACCTATCAGCTCTGCTGTGCAAAGGAGTCCTCCATTGACTGGAAGCTTCGTCGACGAGTCTGCCAGCCTTGCCTGAAAGAAAAGTATGTCCATATATTCTCGCCAGTAGCTGTCATCGAGCTGATCGTCTCCGTTAACTTGATCTGTGCAGCAAGGGTTAAAGGACGTTTCCCTAACATTCAAGTCCACATTTTGAGTTTAATTCCGCTCACTCATAGTAAGACTGCAATCTCTCTTCGTCACGCATTACACTCAATCCCTCGTTCTACACAGGTCGATCCTTTGAAATTGGCAACATTGATAGTGTTTTCTTGCAGACGCTGCTATCGTGCTATCATCACCAATGCAGATGTTTGGCGGCATCTGTGTGCATACGGATTGCATTTTATTGGCCAATTGCCGAGTGTCGATGATCTGTATGAGAAACTTGGGAACGCGAAGCTCTCCCTTGATACGGCACGATCATCCGTAGCTGCTTCTTTAGTACGACTTGCTTCTCGTGATCCCGCTACGACGACTGCGGAGGGACATGGATAATTTGGATCTCGATTTATTTGTATGGTCGATTACCATTGGCGAATATGCTTTGTACGATAGCGGAACAGGCAATCAGTGTGACGGGCGTCCCGTCCTCTCCTGGCGCGAATGTGTGAGCGCCGGTACTCTATCCTTTTCTCACGTCTGACCACTATGCTAGGTGTAAAGAGACACCACTTACGGAGACTCTGACTTTGTATTCTTGCGCCGGAGGATGAAGCCAAGAAGAGGCGAGTTGTTAGCCAAGAATCCGGATTTCCAGTTAGCTGGACGAGGGTATTCTTCCACTGCCAGCATTGTTCTGATCATGTTGACGGTCCCGAGTCGTATGATCATGGTTGCTCAGCATCTCCAAGATATGTGAGTAGTTTTTGTTTGTCATTCTACTGTTTGTTTATTTGACTTAGGCATGGCGGTAGCGATCCCCAGATGGATCATGATCTGTTCTTGACTCCTGGTGCCGACATGCCCGTAGAACAGCGTCCGCCATTCTATATCGTTGGATTTGAAAGGGATCGGAGTCGTTTTTCCGCGTGGTTGCTACTTTGTTGACGTGACAATCATGGCATCAGCCACATATGCTTCAACCCCTTACACATGTCGCCCATTTGACAGTTTGCTCTTGTTTTCGTGCTACGGCCTTTTCTGTGAGACAATAATATGTATTACTCTATCGTGGAAATGAACGCCTTTGGCAGCTTGAATATTTCGCTTTCCTTCTTCAGTCCTGCTCGAGAGAGGATTCCAGGACGATTGTTATCTTCTTGGTTAGGGACATGTACCTGATTCGATAGGGCCCCCCGCCGCCTTACGAAAGTTAAGAGAATCCCGCATATCTGAAAATTGGAGATCAACGACTACCGCAGGCTTTCTGATGTAAATCAACAATATCTTCATAACGCGCACGAATTATTGAAGAGAGAAAACACAGGAGCCTTTATCATGGAAGGCGCCCCGGGGGTAGGGAGGGTTGGCGTTCCTTCCTAAGGATTTAGGGGGATGGAAAGAGTTATGTGGGGGCCCTCGCCCATCGCCCATAAACTCATGGTCTATCCTCCGAGCACTGCAAACTGAACCTCCTACGGGACGGGACTGCATAATGAACGGCGAAGAACATGCCCTATACGGATTCGTCAAGCAGCATGATTCTTACGCCAGTTCCCTCCTTCCCACCAACGACTACCTTGCCAAATATTTCAGTCATTGGATGGCTGATTGCTCGTTGATCCTAAGAATTTTGGAACGAATCAAGGAGAGGATAGCTGAACTCCTTGGCAAGAATCCGGTTAACCAAGTTGTAACGAGTCGATGCCCCGAGACCTTTTGCTTACCCTTATTTACCTACGAGCTTAGTATTTGATTTACCGCCGATCCCGTATATAACGTAGCTAAGGTATGCCTCAAGCGGAAGGGCGGTGGCATCGTCAGCATCCTTTGTTCGGCTTATTGCCGGGTGGCAGAAATGAATTCTGTTTGAGTGGCACTCTTCCAGTATATTCGCGGTACTCGCGTGGGTCGTCGATATCGTGTTGAACTTGAAGGTACGTTGGTGTTCATTTCGTTGAGAGCGTTGGCACGGTCCGGTTACTCCCAGATCACGTGTCACATTGCCATAGATTCCCGCTTGTCCGTAGCTACAACTGAGACTATCACTATCCATCGCCGATTCCCTCTCTTGGACCTAGTGATACGGTTCCATCGTCTCGTGTCTCGAGGTGAAGACGTTGGGTGCGGTCTTTGAGTGTGATTCGCGTGACGTAACATCATAGCTAGTTTGACACGCGTCCACTGTTTCAGCGGCTAGTGGCTCGAGTTCGGACACTGGGGAGGGCGTGCAAAGATAGGATGCCCGAGGGGTTGGCATTGGAGTATATCGACTAACTACTACATAAATGTAGTTGGAGGCTCCTGCCAGAATATCTGGGACGTCTCAAGACTACGAGACGTTTCTCCTGACCATCAAAGGTGCAGTAACAGCTTATTATCCTTCTCGATGCTTTGACGAGCAGAATCCCAGGCTTGCAGTGGCTAGACGCTGAAACTCCATATGGTGGTGGTTCTTGATCACGGGTCCCCCCTCCCACAACACCTTTATTTTTATGCTTCACTTATCACTTACGATACCACCTTGCTGACCACCATGGTGCCCTCGACGACATCTTCAGTCAACCGATTCGCCCAGATGCTTCCTAAGACGGTGGGCTTAGAAGAGACATGGGCATTCCTCAACCCAGGCGTCGACCATATCATGTCCAATCTCGAGGCTGGTCTTACTTTTGCCTACTACGCCACCCTGTACACAGTGACATACAATTACTGCACGACGACGAAGACGGCAGGCGTTGGTGACAACAAAAGCGATGGCAGCTCAAATCGATGTAAGTTCGAACTTGTAGTAGTGCCACACTCATGCTAACAACTATGCAGCGGGCGCCAATATGGCAGGATCCGAGTTGTACCACAAGATAATCGAATACTTCACGATACATTTCGCCTCTATGAAGCAGGTTCGTCCTATATGTCACGCCACGGCGATCGCCCTAAGTACCTCAACCGTCTCTTCACCTATCTCAATCGATATTGGATCCTACGACAGCGTGATGAGGGGAGGAAAGAGATATATTCTGTGTATACGGTAAGTGGTGGCGGCCAGCAGTCTTGCCGTTACCATTGACATCATCTCTTATTAGCTTTCTCTCGCTCAATAGAAATCGCAATTTTTCGTTTTTATACAAACGGATAATCAGAAGCTAGCCAAAACTGTCCTCTGCCTTGTCGAACGTCAAAGGAACGGCGAAATGATTGACCGGGGGCTTGTGAGGAAGGTGGTGCTGTTTTTCGTATCCTTTGGCCTCGACAACTTCGATCTCAACAAAGAGTGTCTGGAAGTGTACAAGGAGTACATTGAACCGCAGTTCATCAAAGCCACCGATCAGTCCTACAAGAAGGAGTCAGAAGCTTTCCTTGCCGAGAATACAGTTTCCGATTATCTGGACAAGGCAGATGAGTGTCTATGGGAGGAGGAGGACCGAGTAGAAAGATATCTGCACACCAAGACACGCAAAGTATTGATTCAGAAGTATGTCGAATTGATGTGGGACTACTTCCTACCATTCCTGGACTTTGATCAAGGCGAAGACCTCCAGCGTATATACGCACTGTTGTCATGTATTTCGGACGGACTGGATCCGCTGAGGAAGCGATTCGAGGTGCACGTCAAGCAAGCAGGTCTATCAGTGATCTCGAAACTGGTGGGAGAGGGCAGTGCCGTGGATGTTGACCCCAAGATATACGTGGACGCATTGCTGGAGGTTCATCAGAAGAACTCAGAAACTGTTACTCGAAGTTTTCGAGGGGAAGTTGGATTTACGGCCAGTCTCGACAAGGCGTGCAAAGAGTTTGTCAACCGTAATGCCGCCACCGGATCCTCATCGACCAAGTCGGCCGAGCTGCTCGCCGAACACGCGGATATACTTTTGTGGAGGAACAACAAGATGGCTGAAGGAGATCTGGAGAGCGCGCTTAACCGTGTGGTTCCTCGTTCAGCCAATTTTGGATTTGTATTGATTGGGTCCTTTGTAGATGGTTCTCTTCAAGTGTCTGGAAGACAAGGACGTCTTCCAAAAGTTCTACACCACCAAACTTTCCAAGCGACTCATTCAAGGCGTGTCTGCTTCTGATGAGAGCGAAGCCAGCATGATATTGAAACTGAAGGAGGCTTGCGGTTTCGAATACAGCAACAAGCTCCAACGCGTGTTCACCGGTTCGTTGTATTTGTGCCAGTACAAAATGTCTGACTAACCGATGCCCACAATAGACATGAGTCTGAGCAAGGATCTTACGGATTCGTTCAAGAAGCGGATGGCCCAGAACCACGATGATATGGACATCACTTTCACTGTCGTGGTCCTCAGTACTAACATCTGGCCTCTCAACCCTCCGACTCACGACTTTACCATTCCCGTCGAGATCATGCCTACCTATGAACGTTTCACGAAGTACTACCAGAGTAAACACTCCGGTCGTAAATTGACATGGCTTTAGAACTACTCGAAGAACGAACTGCGAACTAATTACCTGAACCAGAAATACATCTTGATGACTAGCGCGTACCAGATGGCCGTCCTTGTTCAATACAACCGAAACGACACGTTATCCCTGGATGGGCTGTCTGCGGCGACCTCGATCAGCGAGGACATCCTGTCCCAGGTATTGGCGTTGTTGGTGAGGGTTAAGATTCTCGTCAATAAGGAGAAGGACCAGTACGATTTGAACTCTGGTTCGTGATGGGTTCCGCTCGCACCTTCGCTTCATTGACCGGTCCTTATTTTCTCTCTTCAGGTTTCAAGTCAAAGAAGATTCGGGTCAATTTGAATCAGCCAATCAAAGTTGAAGTGAAGGCCGAGTCTTCTGACGTCCTTAAGGCCATCGACGAAGACAGGAAATACATTATCCAAGCTACTATTGTTCGGTACGTACAGTTCGCACTGTGCGTTCTCCATACGCTGACGGTATTGCAGAATCATGAAAGCCCGTAAGACGATGAAAAACCAAGCCCTGATCCAGGAAGTCATTTCCCTGATCTCTCATCGTTTCGCTCCCAAGATTCCTGATATCAACAAGGTGCGGTCCCGTTAGGCATATCGAAAAATACCTGTTCTTACATACATTCTTCCCACCAGGCCGTAGAGACCCTTTTGGAGAAGGAGTACATAGATCGAGTTGAAGGACGGAAAGACACGTTTGTCTATGTTGCATAATTCCTCTGCTCCCTTCCTCACTTGTATCGTCGCATCATCACTCATTCCTTGTACCATAATGCAATACGTTAGAAAGTCGGCTGAGTCCCTGGCATGTACATTACTCGCCGTAATACACCGGCCTACTACACCTTCACTCCAGATTCGATTTCTTAGGCTCCGCACCGTTTTTACTGCCGATGAGGACTGGATGGGCGGTGTCGGATAATTGTGATGAAACACAAAGCAATGGCACATACTGATGGGTTCCTTGGGGGTGGAAATCTTAGGACGCGCAAGCAGGATGGAAGCTATTTCGTGAGCTTCGGCAAGAGTGCTCATGTGCTCACGACGAAAGATGAATTCGGAAATGTTGTCACACTAGTGGCTTTCATGACAATCATGCTTGCTCGCTCTGCTGAGAGCATTGGATTCCGCGAGGGGGGTCTCGAGGACGTTTGGCGGGCTCTCTGGATGTGCTTGTATGATTCGTTCGGAGGGTTTGCCGGCGAGTTGAGCGTTCGTCTGATGGATCCTGTATCTCCCTTTCTTTGCTGTAGACGAATGAGGGCTGGTCTTGGGGTCTCAGCAAACAAGGTTTTTTTTTTTGGTATCAAAGTTACTTCTGTTATACATGCATATGTAACGAAATGCGAATGCGAATGCTTATATCTCTTTCTCATGGTCAAGCTAACATGTAGATGAGCAGTCGCAGCCCTGACGCCAAAAAAACTTCGTGAATACGACTTGAAATACTGTACATGGTTTTACTAGATCTTTTGGGCCGTTTCCATCGTGATGAACTCGTCAATAGTATCAAGAAGACACTGCTCGAACGACATCCACTTGATTCCAAGTTCAGTCTCTGCGATAGAAACGTCGACTTTGGCCGGCGCGTCCCTAACTTCTTCAACAACATCTAACGATGGCAAGCGGTGAGCCAAATTCGGCCGTTTCTCCCTTAGGATATTCACCGCCTAAGTAATACATTAGCAGGCGGACCTCGGGATGAACTAATACTGTACCTCATAAAATGTGTACGTGCCACCATTGACAAGTACCCTTTTCCCAATGACCGAATCGACCTTCAGAGCTTTGACATGGAGCGTGGCGACATCTCTCACATCAGCGTATGCAGGTGACGCTGTCTTCTCCAGCTTGCCGTTGATGAGATTGTATATATCCTGGGATGAGGTATTCAAGGCCGACAGGTCCGCAGGTAGGACAAGGGGACCATATATCATGGTAGCTAAATGGAGAATGAACGGAGCGGCAGTGGAGATAGTGTAGGGACGTGCGTACGACTCATTACGGTAATGCGCATCTCGGGATGCTCGCGGCCGAATTCAAAGGCGGCCTCTTCGGCGATTTTCTTGGAAACAGCGTAAACAGCCATTCCAGGAAGCGCGCCAGAAACAGCCTGCTCGTAGGTTAAAGGGTTCCTGGTGTCTCAGTGAGTCTATATTGTGACCCTGACAGAACCGCTGCGCCATACCAGTCCTCTGCAGTATAAGTATAGTCACGCCAAAGACCTGGATCAGAAGGTCACACAGATCGACGGTAAACTGATACAGGCAGCTTACCACCCTTAGTTGGGTCAAGGACTGCAGCGATGCTTCCTGTTACAATAACACGTCGGACACCATGCTTGAGACATGCTTCCAGAACCTTGACCGTCCCTTGCCTCGCGGGATCAAGAAGGTCCTTTTTAGGATCGTCCACACTCCGGACGAAAGGCGACGCCACGTGAATGACGGCACTTATACCTTGGGCGAAGTGAGACCCCACAGTGAATGTATAGCCTGAAAACGAGAGGCACCTTTCAAAGCCTCGGAATAATCTCCATTCACCAAATCTGGCACCACTGCCGTATCGAATCTATTACCATAGGATGACCAGGAAGTGAGGACTTCTTGGGCCTTGGACGGCGATCTCACAGTCCTGCGAGGCCGCGGTTAGCACGATAGGCGTTCAGGAACGAACTCGGAACTAACCCCCGAACTGAGTACCCACTCTCAAGAGCTTTGACAACGACATGGCTGCCCAAAAAACCTGTTGCGCCAGTGACCTACTGCGGTGAGAGCGCGGCATCAATGACATTATAGAGGATCGCATACCAGAATCCTTTCTGAAGCCATAGATGAATGCATGTCTGAAACTTTGAAATGAGTGGGGCCGTTACTTTATAGGCACTGAGACTGCCTCGGGCAGGCACTCCGATTGATTACATTCCTCTTACAAAATAGGCTTTCCGGCACAGTCATACTTCGGTCAGATTCCTAAGCCAGGCTCAATTGCATTGAGTATGTGAGACATGTAAAGACATTTAAAACGAAGGAAAAACGCAACCGATGCTCAAATTCAGAAGCAACCATGCCTCTTCATCGATTCTATGTACCCCCTAACCTTTACTCAGACGAGGACAAGCAGGCTCTGGCCAAGGCTATTACGAACTTATATGCCAGAAGGGGCCTCCCCGAGTTCTACGTCGTAGTTCTCTTCGTCGAGGTTCCCAGACAAGGTTATTTCGTCGGTGGAAAGGCCAGAGACAATTTTGTCCGCGTAGTAGTCCATCACCTTGCGAAACAGTTCGCGACGTATGTGTTTATTGACTTTGACATGCTGACTTGTTGATAATGTCTGAATGCGAACATAGTGATGAAGACAAGCCCAAATTCATGAACGTGTACGAGGAGACGATTGCGCCATTTACCAAAGCCCGTGGCGTTGACTGGGAAGTTGAAATAAATGATTCCGACGTGAGTCCTCTGCTTTCAGATTGGCGCATCTATGCTTATCCAGTCATAAGCCAAAACTGTGGAGGGAGAATGGAATCATACCTCCTCATGCAATGAATAACACCGAGATTGCGGCGCTTTGGGCCAAGGAGAATAAACCGGTCCCATACTACTAAGAAGGCAGAGCCTGACAGTGGAGATGTTAACATGTATATATAGTTCCCAGCAGATGGTGTAGCGTCTTTCCAGAAAGAATACTCACATAACAGTTGTCCGAGTGAGTTACATACCTCTTAACACCACTTATGAAGGTATCGACAATCCACAAACGAATCCGATAGATATCCATGCTAATTCTGAACGTGGACGGTGATAGTCGTACATGAGAAAGTCATCAGACCAATAGTGGCTACCGCTTTATCCCCTTTCCATCTGGCTCCAATGATAATGTGCCTAGGGGTGTCCTCGGACTCAAAGTGTTGCTCAAACCCATCCCCGGGCCAGGTTTCCTTCTGAGAAAACATCATAGCTGAGTCAGCAAGAACAGCAGAGGCACTCACAGAGCCCCATTGGCATTTTGCTTCACACAACTATGTATTAGAAGTCCAAGGGGATTCCAGACAGCAGTTTTGCTGTGATTTCCTTCATTTTGGATGTCAGGTGAGTATAGATAAAATGTCACATTTTGACCATAATGCTTACTTGATAGTCTATAGTCATCCACAAATGTAATTGTCTTCTCAATGATCCACTGCACATGAATAGCAATAGTGCACATATAACAGTCCTAGATCTCTCTAAGTCTCAAAGCTTTTTACTTAAAAATAAGAGGTGGCAACAAATGTTGCCAGGCCTCAAGGCAAGGGTACTGTAGCTCAATACAATACTTTGAAACACTCTCACAAAGCTCTCAAAAGTCCCAAGCACTGCTAAGATCAACTCAAAATCCCTAATACACACAATACATGACTCAAAGCTTGGTGTTCTAAGCAGAAACACTTTACAAATACATCTACAAGTGCCAAAGAGTGCAAACTTCTGTGCACAAGTTTCCAAACCAATTGTAGACTCACAGGATTCAAACCTATGTGATCCAGAGACATAAAAACACAATAAAACTCTATCCACAGATCCAAAGGGTTTGAACCTCTGCTAATCTGCAGAAATAACACAAATAACCCTATCCACAGGCCAAAGAGTTTGAACCTTTGCCAACCTGCAGAAATAACCAGAAAAAGCCCTATCTATAAGCTAAAGGGTTTGAACCTCTGCCACCTGTAGTGCCTCACATCACAAATACCTTGAAAACTCAACAGAGTGCCCTTCAGACACTGCTCTCTTATTCTCAGGCTAAGGCACAATTCAAAACCTCTTATTAAACTGAACTAGAGTCTCATGCAAGCTTTTATGCCTCACACAGTTCTCAGATCTCTCTTAATGATATCGACAAAGAGTCTATTCTCTTGCCTGAAGTTATAAACACAAACCCAGAGCTGGAGTGCAAAACCTTCATGCTCCATACACTGCAACTGTGGGAGGTCAGAAACTTTTCTACTACTTTTTACAATGCAATATTTAAATAGGCTACTACTGTACTTACTAAGAGACATCTAATATATTAGTTTCTGTTAAGCCCAAGTGACATGTGATCTAAACATGTAATAAATAGGTGCTATATTGAGTTTGTACAGTCATACCTAAGTTTACTGTATGTACTTATGTGGTGTTGTGTCTCAAGGCCAATATGAGTTGGCTTGAGGTAGAATGGTGAAGAATAAACTTTAGCTTGAAGCTGGGTATCTACAGCAAGAGCCATACTACTTATATACTGTCCAAGAGTTGACTAAAAATATATGTACTAATTGTGTGTTTCTATGCTACCATGCTCATTGTTCTTGAGCATTGCTACTACCTACAAAAGAGTATTGTCTGTCATTGGGGGGTTCTGTCATTGTCAAAGGATAATGGTCAATTCTGCCTATTATAGTGACTAAGCATGTCCCATGATCCTAAGCATCTAGTTAAGCACTCTGACTAAGCATAAATAGAGGTTAATTAGAAAAGAAAAAAGAAAAATTATAACATTACCCCTTTCTCCCCCTTAAGACCATTGTTCTGATGGTTATTCCAGAGAGAGTTCATAGTTCCAGATAGTATCAGCTGTAGCCCTATGTCATTCATTGATCCACTGATTAGATTCTGGGCCATAATCCTTCCAACTGACTAAATAGTCAACTGTAGTGTATGATCTGCCTGTTACATGCATGCTGCCAGCCTCCACATTACCTCAACCAACCATGAATTCAAACACAAGTCCCACTGGACTCTGCTCATTTTCCATTAACCACTAATTTTATTTTATCATTACTATTTCATATTTGTATTTCACACACTAGTATCTAGACTCTGAACATGATAGTGAATAGTCAACACTAGATCCCAATGGACCCCATCTCAGAATTAGCTACTAATAGTATATAAACTATGTACAAACATCATATTTACTCAGTTTGAATATCAACTTGGATAGCCATCTATGTTTCATGCTCACTTCAGCTCCTCTCTACCTTATCCATCAGATTCTGCTCTGAAGGATATTCCTCTTCACCTCTCTGATGGAACTCCATTCTGTCCATCCAAATCCTTAGACTCTGACTCAAGGGTGACATTGCCAATAGCTTTGTTGATGCCCATGCACTCTGCCAGTCTCTATGCATGCACTCAAGTCCAATTGATTGGCACATTCCTAACAGTATATTCAAACTCAAACTCTTGAGTCAAAAATTTTTATCATATCTATCACATTTACTGAACCCACAGAAGCCAACTCTGAACAAATCCAGCCTACTCATCACAACATGTTTTCCATGGAAGACATCCCAGCCTCTATCTCAAAGGAACAATCAGGCCTTTTTGGATCAGCCTCTGATGGAGGACAACCTTCTTATAGGGAAACCTACATCCACTCTAGCTTCACTGCCCACCAACCTAATTATAATGAGTCCCTTAACCCTTTTGATGCTATCAGCATCCTAACTAACAGAGCCTGATGGGTCAGCCTGATATACAGCATCTGAACTAACTCCCTGATAGACCTCTTATCCCTAGGCAATATGCATGGGAATTCAGAAAGCTCAGACTCAGAGGGCAGAGATGAAGACACCCCTACTCATACTCTCATCTGACAGGAACCAGGTGATAACCCACCAAACCCTTTTCCAGGAGGGCCAGAAGGACCAGATGGTCTCAATGGCCTAGGCAGCTCTAACAGCCTCACAGGAAGCAGCAATCCAAACCAGCAGGACATGTTCTTAGAATTCATGAACCTATTATGAGGAGTCTCCACCTCCCTCAATAATCCCAAACCAGCCACTATTTGCACCAAAGTCAAGAAACCAGAACTCTTTGATGGCTCTGACTCTCACAAACTGAAGGCCTTTATTGTCTCTCTTCAGTTGAACTTCAATGACAGACCTACTGCATTCACAATATATGCTAGCAAGATCAACTATGCCATTTTATTCCTGGCTGGCACTGTGCTTAACTGGTTCAAACCAGACATTCTTAACCCCAATCTATGGAATCTACCAGCCTGGCAATTCTTCTACGTGGCTTTCTTGAGTGGGTTTCATAGCAACTTTGGCCCCTTCAATGCTATCAGAGATGCCAAAGATGCATTAGAACACCTTCAGATATGCAATAGAGACCAGATCATGAAGTATATAGTCCAATTCAATCTGTATACCTCACAAATTGGATATGGAGATAACTCCCTCTGCCATGTCTTTTACTATGGCCTCTGCACTTGCATCAAGGATAACATGGTCCACCATAGGAAGCCAAACAACCTCCATGACATGCACTTTTCTGCCTAAGAACTTGATACTTGCTACTGGACCTGGAAGACTAAAATTGCCCATGAAAACCAGGATAATAAGGCCTCCAACCAATCCTCCAGCCCCAAATCCAAGGGGTCCAACTCTCCTTTCTTGGACTTCAGCTCCACACCAAAATCTACCATCCCTAAGCTCTATGCTGACAAACTGGACAAAGATGGCCATCTTACTCAAGAAGAAAAAGACTATCAGTGCCAGAACAACCTTTGCATATTCTGTGGAGCCAAACACAAGACTAAGGATTGCAGCAAGCAGAAGACAGTGGCTTCCACCAAGGGTCATGCAGCTGAAGTAGACATTGTTCCTGAGGAACTGGCTCTAACTGAGTCAGAAAACTAAAAAGCAACCCTGTTCTCTCCATGTGAGTTCAGAGTTGCATTGACTCTATTCACACACTGGAGATCATCACTCTCAATGCAATATCTGTTTCCAACCAATCCTTCTATCTTCCACTTTTAGCAGAATTACTGACTAGTACAGAGCCTGACAGGTTCCCAACTTCTACTATTCTGTGTTTTCTTGCTTTTATTAATTCTGGTTCTAGCCACTGCTTTGTTGACACTAAGTACATAGCTGTCAATGATATTCCTATTAAAACCATCTCTAGTGTGCAACTCCAATTATTTGATGGCTCTGTCAGAAGCTGCATATCTCAAATCACAACCATCCCTATCTGTTTCCCTTCTGGAGACACCTTCCCCATTGACTTCTATGTCACTTGTCTGGATTCATCTTGCAATCTTGTTTTAGAATATAACTGACTCTCTTGCTATAATCCACCAATTGACTGAGCTGAGAACAGTATCACTTTCTGTTCAAATGATCAGGATCCCACTCCAATCAATTCTGTGGCCTCCACTACATCTCTGGGACTTTCATGCTCACTGGACTCCATCAGTCCAACCTCTGGGGCTTCACCCTATTCCAAATCCCCTCCAGGTAGCCAGCAGGCTCTGTTTCTGTATGAACCTATCTATTCCTATCCCCTCTCAGAGTCTCTTACTACAAAAGCACATCCAAAGATCTCTATCATATCTGCTGCTGCATTTTCTGAGCCAATGCAGATGAAGGTGCTCAGCAGTTCACACTGCAGCCTTTCTTGCCTAATATTGGAGCTAAAGCTGCATCTGCAGAACCAGCAGATCTTTCATCAGTGCCAGTAGAGTACCATGATTTTGCAGATGTCTTCAGCAATACCCTCTCCAAAAAGCTATCTGAACACAGGCTGTATGACCTCAAAATCAACCTTGAGAAAGGAACATCTCCACCACTTGGACCTATTTATTCCCTCTCAGAATCCAAACTCAAGGCTCTATGAGAGTTTATTGATGATAATCTACACAATAGGTTTATTATTCCATCCCACTCTTTGCATGAGGCTTCAGTCCTATTTGTCAAGAAGAAGACCAGTGAACTCTGACTTTGCATCAAATACTGCAGCTTAAACAAAATCTCCAAGAAGGATTGCTACCCTCTTCCTCTCATTTCCAATCTCCTTGACTCTGCCCACTCCACATGCATCTACACTAAGCTTGACCTTTGACATACCTATCATCTTGTTTGCATAGCTAAAGGGGATAAATAGAAAACAGCCTTTCAGATCCATTACAGTTCCTTTGAATGGCATGTCATGCCTTTTGGCCTCACAAATGCTCTGGCAGCATTCTAATGATTTGTGAATGATATATTCTCTGATATGCTCAACATATCAGTAGTAGTCTACCTTGATGACATCCTCATATATTCTGACAATCTGGAGGATCACCAGAAACATGTTTGTGAAGTCCTACACAGGCTTAGAGGTAATGGACTCTACTGTAAAGGCTCCAAATGTGAATTCAACCAGGATTCTATAGAATACCTAGACTATATCCTATCATCTGAAGGACTTTGCATGTCTGAAGAAAAAGTCAAGAACATCCAATCTTTTCTTAGCTTTGCCAACTTCTACTATCACTTTATATACAAATATAGTGATATTGTTATTCCCCTTACATGACTCACCCACAAGAGAACTCCATGGAAATTTGATGACAAATGCTTAGCTGTCTTAAATGAGTTGAAATAAGCCTTTACACATGCTCCCATCCTTACCCACTGGGTTTCTGATCAAAATATAGTGGTGAAAACTGATGCTTCTGATTATGCAATTGCAGCTATTCTCTCCATCTATCTTGAAGATGATGAAATTCACCCCATCACTTTCCACTCTCAGAGCCTCCACAATGCTGAACTCAACTATGACACTCATGACAAGAAGCTTCTGGCCATTTTTGAAGCTTTTAAATATTGGCAGCACTATCTTGAAGGCTCTGCAAACTTTATTGATGTTGTAACAGACCATAAGAACCTTGAATACTTTGCCACCACCAAGATTCTAACCTGCTGACAGGTCTGCTAGTCTGAATATCTATCTCAGTTTAATCTATTAATTTAGTTCCACCCTGAAAAACTTGGTGGAAAACTGGATATGCTCACTAGATGATGGGATGTCTACTCTAAAGAGGGGGATAGCCAATATGCCCAAGTCAACCTCCATAATTTCTGATCTGTGTTCACTCAAGAACAACTCTCTGTATCACTCCATGCAATCTACCTTAAAGGCCCTACCCTATAGACTAGTGCCATTATAGATATTAACAAACTTCACACCAATATCAAACAAGCACAATTCTCTGATCCTACATCCTCCAACAGCTTCCACTAAGCCAAGACCACTTCTGAATCTTTCCCCTCTCAATGGTCCATTGATGAATCTAACATTCTTCACTTTGAAGGCTGCATCTATATCTCAGACTCTGACAATCTCCATTTCCATATACTACAAAACAATCACAACCACATCTTGTTACAATTTTTCTATCTTTTCTCTGATTTAACCTCTATTTATGCTTAGTCAGGGTGCCTAGACCAAGCACTTAGGACTGTGAGATAGGCTTAGTCATCACAACAAGGCTGAGTCCATTATTGTCTTCTGATGCAACAACTACTCTCAACAACACATAACAACTCTTTTGTAGGTAGTAATAATGCTTAAGCACAAAGAGCACAAAGACTTGAATAATGTACAATAGATAGCCTTATATTTATTCATGGACAAATGATATATAAGTTGGATAGCTTTCACTGTATAACCTCAGCTTTAAGCTAAAGTTTATATCTTACTATTTTACCTTGAGCCACTTGCAAAGGCCTTGGAATATAACACCACATGAGCACATATAGTGAACTCAAGCATGACTGTACAAAGATGATACAGTGCTTGTTTATCACATATTCTGGTTACATATCACTTGGGCTTAACAATTAGCTTGAAGCTTCTGCTTCCCTTTCTTTATGCCCACTAGTGCAAAAGAAACTGAATGCCACTATCAGCCACTACAATCTCTGACATCACAGATGACTTCTTTAAACTACTAGTGGCTATTATCAGGATGCTTTTAGGTTTACTCACTATCATCCAACTTTGCTACAGAAGACAATCAGTTACAGCATGAATTATCAAGCACTATCATGCTTTCCAAATTGTATAATAAATATTATGAAATGTCACTCCTGATCTCTCCCTCTATGACATTCCAGCCTTTGCTCAAACCTCCTTCCAGCCCCCACCATGAACTGTATCTGAAGCCAGACTTAGCAGCACAAGTTTGGGGAATGTTGAAGAAGGACACTGGTACCCTCCTTGATCCCAACAAGCTCATAGAAGAAATGGCAACTCTCAACTTATGGGTTTCAGAAATCTGTGGGTCCCATCACATCTCCCTCCAGTCTCAAACCATAAGAATGAGGACCTCTCTGACAACTTCTTTAATGACTTGCCATTCTCTGACTCTTCCACTGCCTCAAGAGAATCTGAGATTAGAGACTATGCTAGGGACTCTCTTGATGGCACTCAGGTGGCTCCAGGATCTCAACATGCAGTCTTGAACTCCCTCTACAACTCTCTATATGCAACTCCAGCAGGAAGCCCAGCCCCCTCAGTCTATACTGACTATGGTAGCAGTGGGACAACAGACTTTCAGCTCAATGACAAGAAGCCACCAGCAGGAAGAAGAGAGGAAGAGCCCTAAGACAGAATCATTTAATGACTCTTTCCAGACTGGGACCTCTGTTGACTCTTTAATTACAATGAAGCAGTCCAGCAGCAGCAGGTAGTAGAGGCAGCATGAGCAGCAGATCCAGAGCAGGCCTGAGAGAAGCTCACTGAATATGCAAGGGCAGAAGCCTAGTGACAGTATAAAGAAGAGCAGTATGACCAACAGTGGCAATGTCAGCAGTGAGAGCTCAAGGTGGCCACTTGGAGATCTGCTTCTCCAAGTTGGTACAGCCTCTGATCAGATGCAACTGAGTCTCTCTTTAGAGAGCCCAGCACACCTACAGAAACAGACCCATAGGCAGGAACAGCTAGCCCTGTCACCCTCCATGAAGCCATCAGGAGGGGAGGTCATCTCTCTACCCCTGGCACCTCCAGTATTGCTGACACTGATACTATTCCCTCTCACATTGAGTCAATACTTGACACCTACAGACTTCAAATACCTCTCAACTCTCACATTTCTGACCACAGCCTCCAGCAGTTTCTTGTGGGAAGGATTGCAGAACAGGTCCTCAACTCCAGATTTTATTAAAACTTCTGTGTCTATCATCAAGAATTGGAGGAAGCATGAGTATGCAGAAGCACTTGCTTCAATATTGATTTTGTAATATTCTTCATCATCAATCAGGTCTGGTGGTGGTGGAGAGGGTCATTTCTGGTTTGGAAAGACTGGAGTGATAAATGAGATAAAGAGTGTTTTGTTGAAGATATCATGAATTTTCCATCTAATAGAGAGATGCAGTTTATAAGAGGATATATTGACCTTAGCAGTAATTGGAAAAGAGTCAGTGCACTTGTCAGCAAGTTTCTGTTTGGGCCTGGAGAGGTGTAGATTCATGGTGTCCAATCAAACCTTATCATTGATAGAATATTGATGTGCAGGCCTGTGATGTTTGTCATAATGATCTTTTATCAAGAGTGCTGCCTTTTCAAGAGCAGCATGAGTTTTGTTGTGTATCTTAGTTATAGCTTATGTGAAGTCAGAGGAAGTGGGTGTTGTTGTATGGGTTTATTCAATGTGAGAGATATTGGGGTGCCAGCTATGGTTAACAAAGAAGGGTGTTTTCCTGATTGTGGAATAGATTCAATTATTGTGTTGGAAAGCAGCAAGGGCTAGTCACTTGATCCAATTGTCTTGATGGTAATTAATGAAAAGTCAGAGATACTTCTTGACTTTCTGATTTGCCTGTTCAGTTTGACTATCTGTTTGTGGGTGGTAAGCTGTTGAGGCATTCCATCATATGTGTAGTAGTTGATACAAGTTGTCAAGGAGTTTAGAGATGAATTGTGATCTCTGATCTGAAATGATGATTTGTGGTATTCTATATTTGGTATAGACTTCATTGCAGAGAATCTTTGCCTATCTCTCTGAGGTTAATTCTATAGAACATGCAATCAAGATGATCACCTTTGAGAATTGATTGATGATAATGATAATTGCATCATACCCATTGCAGTCTGTAAGCTGATTATCATGTCAATGGAGATGTGCATTCATGGTGTCTGAGTACTTCATTTGGGTGAAGTGGAGCAGCACATGGCTGGATTGTTAATTTTCCTCTTTGACACACCTTGCATCCTTTTACATAGCATTCAATATTCTGGCCCAATTTGGGCCACCAGTATTTCTGGAGTATGAGTTCCTTAGTCTTAGCAATTTCTGAGTGTCCTGCAGTTATATGGTTGTGATATATAGCAATGATCTCACCACAAAGTTGTTCATCTCAGAGAATATAGATCTGTCTATCATAATGGATCAATCTCCCCTCTCTTGTCATTCCTTGTTCATGATTGAGAGATGAGGCCACTTGCTGGTCCCACTTGCTATTGTCTTTGGTCATGCTCTTGATCCACTCATGGATCTTCTCTTTCATTGTTATTATCATTGCTCTAAAGTGCTCAGACTTCAGTAGCACCACTTCCTCATTGTCTTCTCCTCCCTTGGTCATGGTCTGTCTATTGGCTAAAGAGGTCAGCTTTTTTATTAGCTGCTCTAGTCTTGTGATGCAATGTATATTTATACTGGGAGAGCTCAGTTACTCAGCATGCTTGTCATTGATTGAGCTTCTGAAGTGATCAGAAATATTGGAGGTTTTGATGGTCAGTCCAGACTTCAAACATTTGGGCCACTCCAATCAAGTAATGCCACCATTCTTCCAAGACTAGCATTATTGTGAGCAGTGTCTTGTTATAAATTTTATAGTTCCACTTGGTCACCATTAAAGCCTTAGAGAGAAAGGCTACCAGTCTCCATTTTCCATCCTGCTCCTGGAATAATACTGCTCCAATTGCTCTCTCACTTGAATCAGCCTCAACCTTTAATTTCCCTTCTTGAGTTGGGATGTTAAGCCTAAGCTGCATGTGACTAAAACACATAATAAACTAGCACTGTATCAAGTTCATACAGTCATGCTAGAGTTCACTTATATGTTTATGTGGTCTTATGTATCAAGACCCTTGAAGATTAGCTTGAGATAGAATGGTGAAGAATAAACTTTAGCTCAAAGCTGGAGTATTACAGTGAGAGCTACACTACTTATATACTAGTTTGTCTTATTGATAAATATAGTACTACTTATTGTATCTGTTCAGATTGTTGTGCTCATTGTCCTTGAGCATTACAACTGTCTATAAAAGAGTTATTATATGTTGTCGAATGCTGTTATATTGAAAGACAATGACCAACTCAGCTTATTGTGATGACTAAGCCTTGTCTCACAGTCCTAAGTGCTGGTCTAAGCACTCTAACTAAGCATAAATAGGGGTCAAATGAGAAAAAAGATAAAAGAATCATAACATTACTCTCTTCTTAAAACTATTGTCCTGATAGCTTAATTTAGAGATAATTTATATTCATATATGGCTTCATCTGCATTCATATGTTTCTCATTTATCCACCAATTAGATTCTGGTCCATATCCCTTCCAACTGACTAGGTAGTTGACCATTGTGGTTGATCCACTCTTCTATGCATGAATTTTTTGGATACAATAGTTGAGTATTTGATCAACTTTGTAGTGTTCTTCATCATTGATCAGGTCTAGCAGTGGGAGTGGAGGTCATTCTTGATTTGGGAAGGCAGGTTTGATAACAAGCATGAGAAGATATTTATTGAAAACATCATGAACCTTCCAGGTGGTTGGTAGGCATAGTTTATGAGCAAAAGCACTAACTTTGGCTAGGATGGAGAATGGTCCCATATGTTTATCAGCCAATTTTTGTTTTAGTCTGAGCAGATGAATGTTAGTGGTATCCAACCAGACCTTGTCATATACAATATACTGGTGTGATAGCTAGCAGTATTTGTCACACTGTTGTTTCATTGTTGATGCCACCTTTTTCAGAGCTATATGGATTTCCTCATGTATTTTGATCATTGTGTGAGCAAAGTCAGAGGAGATAGGCATTGTAGTATGGGCTCACTCAGTGTGTGCAATGTGGAAGTATCTGCTGTAATTGATGAAAAAGGGTGTTTTACCAGTAGTGGAGTGTATACAGTTGTTATATTGGAAGGTGGCTAAGGCTAACCATTCCACTCAGTCATCCTGTTGATAATTGATAAAGAGGCAGAGATATTTTTCAATCTCTTGATTGACACACTCTATTTGGCCATCAGTCTGAAGATGGTATGCTGTTGAAGCATTTTGTTTGATGTTTAGAAGGTGATAGAGGTCATCCAGGAATTTTGAAACAAATTGTGGACCTTGGTCTAAAATGATGACTTGGGGCATTCCATACTTTGCATAGACTTCATCACATAGGATTTTTGCTCATTCTTCTGATGTCAGCTCAGTGAAGCATGCAACCAGAATAATAGCTTTTGAGAAGCAATCAATGATGATAATAGAATCGTATCTGTTACAGTCTGATAAACCAGTTATTATATCTATGGAGATATGTGTTCAGGGTGTTTGAGGCACTTCATTTGGATAGAGTGGTGTAGCATACAATTGGATGATGGACTTCCCTCTCTGGCATACTTCACATCCTTTGACATATTGCTTGATGTCTTGGCCTAATTTGGGCCACCAGTATTCTCACAACACAAGCTCCTTGATTTTGGCAATCCCAAGATGATTTGCAGTTGTGTGGTCATGACAAGTGGTGATGATTTTGCCATAAAGTTGCTGATCTCAGGAAACATAGATGCATCTATCATAGTGGATCAGTTCTTCTTCTTTAATCATTTCTCTCTCATGGTTGAAGGATGGTGCCACACATTGATCTATTCATGGATCTCTTTCTCTATTGGCATTATCATAGCCCAAAAGTGTTTAGGCTTTAATAATATCACCTCCTCATTATCATTTCCACCTTGGTCATGATCTACTCATTGACTGAGGAGATCAGCCTTTTTGTTAGCTGCTCCAGCTTTGTAGTGCAGTATATACTCATATTGGAAGAGCTTGATTACCCAATGTGCCTGTCACTGGTTGAGTTTCTGGGAGGAATGAAAATATTGAAGGTTTTGATGATCAGTCCAGATTTCAAAGGTCTAGACTGCTCTGATCAAATAGTGCTGCCACTCCTCTAGAGCAAGCATTATGGCAAGAATTTCTTTATCATAAATCTCATAGTTTCATTTGGTTACTGTCAGGGCCTTTGAGAGGAAAGCCACTGGTCTCTATTTCCCATCTTGTTCTTAAGATAATACCACACTGATTTCTCCCTTGCTGGAGTTGGCCTCAACCCTGAATCTTCCTCCTTGTGTCAGGATAGCAAGAATGACATCTTCTGTGAGTTGTCATTTTAAGTCATCAAATGCTGCTTGTTGGGTGGCACCCCAGCTCTATGGAGCATTCTCCATTAGTTGAGTCATAGGTCAGATAATCTTGCTATAATCTCAGATGAACCATCAATAAAAGTTAGTAAATCCCAAAAAGGATTGCAACTCCTTTTTGGTCAGTTCTGGCTATTCTGTTACCCCTGCCACTTTGACTGGGTCTATGCAGATACTCCCTTCACTAATGATCACCCTCAGATACTCTGTTTCTATTACCTCAAATTTGCACTTCTTCACTTTGAGGAAGAGTTTATATTTTCTTATTAGTGTGAGTACCCACCAGATGAGTTGTCAGTGTTCCTCTTGAGTTTTAAGCATGATCAGAATATCATCAAGGTAGATAGTGATCTTTCCAGTGGCAATGAGATCTTTGAATATATCATTCATCATCCATTGGAAGGTTGCTGGAGAGTTGGTCAATCCAAAAAATTTTACTATGAGTTTAAAGAGCCCTCAGTTAGTTTGGAAGGCTGCCTTCCACTCATCACTCTTCTTGATCCACACATTGTTATACCCTATTAGACATCAAGTTTGGTATAATAATGAGCTCCTCATAGCTTGTCTATTAGTTTGAAGATTAGTGGAAGTGGATAACAATTCTTGATTGTCATCTCATTTAACTTCTGATAGTCTTAGACCAGGTGGAGTTTGCTGTCTTTCTTTTTGACAAAGAAGAATAGAAAGACTATTGATGACTTGGATGGCCAAATTCTCCTGCTGGAGAGGTTTTCATTGAGGAATTTGTCAAGCTCTTGTTGCTCCAAATTCCCAAAGGATATATCTTGCAGTTGAGATTAGCATTCATGTTTAGGATTATAGTTTGATCACATGATCTCAGAGTTTGGGCTCTGGCAGTTCATCAAAGCTTTCCTTTCTGAATAGATCTGAGTAGTCATAGGCTCACTCAGGTACCATCTCCTCAAATGTCTTTTCTTCTTTTCTGATGTTTGCTCTGGCAGCTAAATCATTGGCATGATGGATGGTCTGAACATATAAGGCTTGCTGTATGTCGATAGTGAGAATTGTCTTGCTATCTTCCATCTCTTTATCCCACCTGTCCTCAGGAAGTTCAAATGGAATTTTCTGGCAATAACATTGGGTGAATGTGATTCTCTCAGTTTTCCAATTGATGAGTGGGTTGTATCTAATTAACCAGTTGTGACTGAGAAAAACTTCTTTGGTTTTCAACTCAGTAACAGTGAGATCAATTTGCTCAGAGTGATCTCTAATTGTTAGTCATAACTCTACAAATTCTATAATCGAACCAGCTTGGTTCTTTGTCCCATTCACATTGTACACAGAGATGGGAGCAGCTGTGACTCAGGTCAGTAGTTTGTGCTTGTCGATAAAAGCATGATTAATGGAGCTTCCAGTGCAGCCACTGTCAATTAGGGCTGTTTCCAAATGCATAGACCTAGATGTCAATGTTTCAATCTGAGCTTTAGTTGTCAAGTCTTGTCTGGGTGTTTTAGTCTGATGGATATATCTCTGAGATCCTCAGAGTTCATTGAGCCATTCTAAGGCTCAAGACTGTTCTGCTTTCCTCATCTCCTTGATCATCCTATCCACAACTTCTTCAGTGCATGTTTTGTGTATTCAGTTTTAGAGCATGGTCTTTGCTGCTCCTTCTGTTGTAGCATTTTTAATAGCTTGTCATGTCTATTCAGTGTTGAACAGCTTGAGCCACTGATTGGGGACCTCTTCCTCTGTTTGGCCTATAGGCATTTGAGTTTTTTCTTTTGATGATCCTTTCAATGTATATGCAGGAGTCAAAGAAGAGAGTATATTCAAATGCATGTTTAGATTAGACATAAGAGTACCTACAGAAGTACTATTAGTCCATTCTATGGCTGCTGATATACTATTCTGGTTTTTGGCTGACCCAGTAGGATCACTTACTGGTCAGCCTTGTCTTTTACCTCCTCAACCTTTGTCTCCTTTTCAAGTTCTTCATCTTCCTTCTGGAGCTCAGTGATCTATGCTCAGATGTTCTCATGGGTTTGCTTCTTCTTCAGGCAATCTTTGGACATATGCCTCTTCTGGCCACAATTAAAACACTTTTCCTCCTTCTTTAGATGGTCAATATCCATTGGCTTACCACTCCTAGTATATGTTGTTCCAGTCTCAGTCTTCTGGGTTCTGTAGGATGAGGCACTGGTGGTTGTATTGGTTTTGGGAGTGGTAGTCTGGTTGCTGGTCTTTGGGATTTGTGGCTGGTTTGGTTTATGATAATTCTGCAGGTTTGATTGCTCAGTCTTCTATCATTGCCTCTCTCTATACATCTCAGTGATTTGTTTCTTTCATGCATTGTATCCTTTCAGGATGTTTATTTTGATGTCAGATACCATCTTGACATAAGATGGTGGTACCCCTCATTTGAGTGCTTTTGCCATTTGCCTATTGTTATTGATATCATCCTAAATTCCAGCAAGTTTTGCAAGCTGTTTCAGCTCATCAAAATACTTGGTGGCCAGTTTGTCAACCATCTTGTATTCCTTGATCTTGGATTTGTGAACTTCTTGGATCATGGGATCAATGAATTTGTTGTGGAGCATTTGCTTGAAGATAGGCCACAATAGCAGTCAATAATGTTGTTAAGTGGTGGAGAAGAAATTCAGGGAGATAAAGATCCACCAGGTCTTGGCCTTGTCCTCAAGGTAAGATGAGGCAAAGGCAACTTTGTTTATGTTGGTTGTAAGAAAAGTGATATACACCTCAAAATATTGTTTGCAGTCAATAAGAAAATGATCAATATCATCTGATGTGCTCTTAAAAAGATGGGGTTTCTGTAATAGGTCAGGTCAGCACTAAAGTACAGCAGCATTGTCAGATAATGCCTCCATCAGATTTAGCCACTGATTGAAAGGTGGTCATTGCCATTCAGCTGGTAGTCCAAGGAATGAGTGTAGAGAGTTGTCATCTGTGACTGGACTCCTCTGTGGTGCAGCTTCCTTTTATATAATTATTCTGTTCTGAACTATAAAGCTGAGTTTAATAGCTTCAGGGTTATCTTATTCAGAGGCCCTTTCACTTCCTTCAGCTTCATCTGGAGGTGGTTGGGCACTGAGTAACTGGCTTTCTTGTCTAGTCCATGGTTTTCGAAAGCCAGTCTGTTGGCTTCTTGGCTGAGATCAGGATTTATTAAGCCAACTGGTCATGTTGCAGATAGATGGATTGAAAAACATAGTTTGGGTTCTCATGCTTTGGATTGATGGAGCCATGTATATGGCTCACTTCAGGTTGATGGAGAGTGACCATGGCATTGGTTGGATCTTGTACTTGGACCTGTATAGAGGCAATTTGCTGAGTGGATCTTCCAGATGGGTTTGGATATAGAGTCTCTTGGTATGCTCAGTCATGACATACTGTAAAATGTCTCATTGTTCAGTAGTGTCTGCAGTAATATACTTCTGTCCTAGAGATGGTGCTAACCAGTGTGCATCCCTCCATAAAAATGTTACTCTCTCTTCATATAGCCTTTGGTATTCTTTTTCTCACATCCTCTGGATATCCTCTTCTAGCACTTCTTTGTCAGTTTCTTCATCAGTGTATTCTATGAAGCTTCTCCACTTAAGAGGAACATCATTCTCCTCATCATTCTCATTGTCCCCCTCATCCTTGGCTTTTTCAGAGAGGCAGCTGGCAGGCAGGTCATAGATGGATGGAGTGGTTGGTTTGACCATTGTGAGCAAACTGGTCATCATCTCTGGTACTAGGTCTGGTGATAACATTATTGTCAGCCCTAAGAGTAGGCTGCTTGATAGCAGACTGCTCAGAGGCATGACAGGCTCCAATTCTGGTGTCATACCTAGTGCCTCCATGCATTCTTGCCTCCTCTAATTCTCAGTGATAGATGCTGAAGTTTCTGTAGAAGCAAGAATTGAGGAACTGTCCTGCAATCCTACTGCTGAAGAATCATCAAAGGCTTTGGTCAGAGATATAGGCATTGAGAGGGACTCAAAGTCTGTAGGCATCAAGTACAAAGTTGGCATGGGAGGGAGTGGTATCAATGTCATGTGTACTGGAGGCAGGAGAATGATTTCCTCTTCTGACAGCCTCACTGGGAGTGACTGGGCTGGCTGGTCCAGCCTATGGGTCATCCTCTGTTTGTGGAGTGCTGGGCTCCCAGAGGGGAGATCTGAAGATCTTGCTTTAGAGCCTATATCAGCTTGGGGAGGCTGACCTTAAAGTGGTGGTATTGATCTCTCATTGTCATCATCACCACTGCTAGTTGTACTGAGCTTCTTCATACTCTCACTAGGCTTCAGCTTTAGCATACTTGGTGAGCTCTTCTCAGGCTTGCTCTGGATCTGCTGCTGCTCATACTGCTTCTGCTACCTGCTGCTGCTGTACTGTGGCATCATAATTAAATGGGACTCAGAGGTCTCAGTTAGAGAATAATCAGTGTATAATGTTATCTCTGGCCTCCTGGCCTCTCCTTCTGTGTTCTGCCCTACTACTACTGTTGTGGGAGTGGATTGTGAGGCTTGGTATCCCTGTTGTGTATCAGTCATAGTCAGGAAAGGCCTCTCTGTCTCTTTGGAGGGTGTCTTCGACAGTTGGTTCACTGTTGACCCCTTCTGATTCTCTACTATAGTCCAGCCACTTAGGACTGGATTCAAGAGTGACATAGAGAGTGTCATGAGAGGAGTGTGAGGCTGTGCATTGAGGTCTCAAAGCTATCTAAGTGGCATCAAGAGAGTCCTGAGTGTAGTCTCCAATACTAGGCTTTCTAGAGATGGTGGAAGCATCAGGGGATGGCAAGCTGTCAAAGAAGTCATCAGGGAGGTTTTTGTCCTTGTGGTCTAGGACTGGAGGGAAGTGCAGCAGGACCCATGAGTTCCTGAATCTGATGTTCTGATTGTTTCAGTTTTGACTGTCTGCTCATCACAGGAGATATCAGTGTTCTTCCTCTGCAGGGCTCTGCAAAGTTGGGTTGCTATTTCTGGCTTTGGGTACAGGTCCAGTTGGAGGCTAGAAGGAGACTCAGGCAGAGGAAGGAATGTTGTAGAAGAGGAGGTCAGAGGTGACATTTCATAGAATTTGTTGAATCTGTATAAAAGCTTGATAATGCTTGATTATTCAAGCTATAACTGATTGTCTTTTGCAGCAAAGGGTTATGATGATCAACAAGCCTAGAAGCACTCCAATGATAGAGGTTAATAGCTTAAAGAATAGATTGGTGATGTCAGAGGTTGTTGTAGATGCTGATGGCATTCAGTTTCCTTCATGCTTATTGTGCATAAGAAATGGGAAGTATAAGCTTTGAGCTAATTGTTAAGCCTAAGCTACACATGACTAAAACATATGATAAACTAGCACTGTATTGAGTTCATACAGTCACACTAGGGTTCACTTATATATTTGTGTGATCTTATGTGTTAAGACTCTTGAAGATCAGCTTGAGGTAGAATGGTGAAGAATAAACTTTAGCTCAAAGCTGGAGTATCACAGCAAGAGCTACACTACTTATATACCAGTTCATCTTATTGATAAATATAGTACTACCTATTGTATCTGTTCAGGTTGTTGTGCTCATTGTCCTTAAGTATTGTGACTGTCTATAAAAGAGTTATTATGCATTATCAAGCACTTTTATGTTGAAAGACAATAACCAACTCAGCTTGTTGTGATGACTAAGCCTTGTCTCACAGTCCTAAGCACTAGTCTAAGTGCTCTGACTAAGCATAAATAGGAGTCAAACAAGAAAAAAGATAAAAGAATTATAATATGAGATCACAAGCACTATATTCTCTGCCAGCCTCTGCTTCAGGTCATTGAACATCAGCTGTTGAGAGGAGCCTCAGTTCCAAGAGGCATTCTCTGTCAACTGAATCATTGGGCAAACAATCTTACTATAGTCTCAGATGAACCAGCGATAGAAGTTGGTGAATCCTAAGAAGGATTGTAACTCCTTCTTTTTCATCAGCTTAGACCATTCCATGACTCTGGTGACTTTGACTGGGTCCATTCAGATACTTCCTTTGCTGATAATGATCCTGAGATACTCTATCTCCAAAACTTCAAATTCATATTTTTCAGCCTTGAGAAAGAGCTTGTGCTTCCTCATCAGCTCAAGTACTTGATGAACTAGTCAGCAATATTCTTTTTGATCTTTTGACATGATGAGAATATTGTCAAGATAGATCATAACCTTCTCAGTGGTGATGAGATCTTTGAATATGTCATTCATCATCTACTGAAAAGTGGTGTGGAAGTTCATCAATCTGAAAAACATGACTGTCAGCTTGAACAGTCCTCAGTTGGTCTGGAAAGCAGCCTTCCATTTGTTGCCTTCTTTGATTTGGATATTGTTATACCTTTATTAAATGTCCAGCTTGGTATAGTATTACACTCCTCATAGCTTATCCATTAACTCTCAAATGAGAGGAAGAGGATAATGATTTTTGATTATTATCTCATTCAGCTTTTAATAGTGTTGGACTGGCCTGAGCTTTTCATCCTTCTTCTTGATGAAGAAAAAAGGGGAAGCCACTGGCAACTTGGATAGATGAATTCTCTCACTGGAGAGATTTTCATCTAGAAACTTGTTGAGCTCCTGTTGCTCCAGGTTTCCTAACAGGTAGGTCTTGCAGTCCAAATTGGTGTTAGTATTTAGGATTAGTTCAATAGTGTGATCTCATGGTTTTAGCTCTGGCAACTCATCAAAGCTCTCCTTGCTGAATAGATCTCAGTATTCTCAGGCTCATTTCAGTACTATTTTTTTGAATATCTTCTCCTTCTTCTCCATGTTAGCCTTCACTGCTAAGTTGTTGGCATGATGCATAGCTTATACATATATGGCTTGCTGCATGTCAACAGCAAGAATAGTTTCACCATCCTTCATCTCTTCATTTCATCTGTCTTCTGGATCCTCATCAGAGAGCTCAAAGAGAATCTTTCAGCACCAGCACCATGCAAATGTCATCTGTCTGGTCTTTCAGTTGACCAGGGGGTTATGATATATTAACCAGTCATGTCCAAAGAAGATCTCCTTGGTCCCCAGTTCAGTGATAGTAAGATTGATTCATTTGAAGTGATCTCTGATCATCAATCACAATTCTATAAATTCTGTAATTGAACTGGCTTGGTTCTTCATCTCATCTGCATTATACACAGGGATGGGAGCAGCCATAGCTCAGATCAGCAATCTGTGCTTGTCAATGAAAGCATGATTGATAGAACTTCCAGTGCAGCCACTGTCAATTGGGGCTGTTACCATGTGTGTGGTTTAATTAGCAAGTGTCTTGATTTGTGTCTTTGTCATTAAGTCTCACCCAGGGATTTTAGTTCAATAAACATATCTTCATAATCCCCAGAGTTTATTGAGCTATTCTAAGGCTTGGCATCATTCTGCTTTCCTCATCTCTTCAACCATTTCATCTATAGCTTCTTCAGCTCAGGTCTTATGTATCCAGTTCTTGAGTACTGCCTTTGCCACTTCCTCTGTTGCAGCATCTTTAATGGCTCTCCAAGTCCATTTGGTGTCAAATGGCTTGAGCCACTGATTGAGGGTCTCTCCCTCTGTTTGGTCTGTAGGCATTTGAACTTTGAATGATTGCAATTCTTTCAGTGGTTGAGCAGTAGTGGAACAGGGTGTATTTGAATGCACTGATAATTTAAGCATAGTTGTAGCTACAGAAATACTATTAGTCTGTCCAGTGGCTGTTGTTGACATACCACTAAGTCCTTTAGCTGATCTAGCAGAATAACTTGCTAGTCAGCCCCATCTTTTACCTTCTCCACCTTCATTTCTTTTCTGAGTTCTTCTTCTTCTTCCTGTAGTCTGACAATCTATGCTCATATATCTTCCTGGGTTTGTTTCTTCTTCAGGCAGTCCTTTGACATGTGCCTCTTCTGGCTGCAGTTAAAGCATTTCCCCTCCTTCTATGTCCATGGGTTTTTCACTCTCAGTGTATGTTGTTTCTGTCTCAGTCCTTTGGGTTTCATAGGAGGGGATACTGGTTGATGAGGTGCTGGATTTAGTAGTTCCAGTCTGATTGCCAGGTTTCAAGGTTTGCAGTCAGCTTGGTTTGCAGAACTCCTGTAAATTAGATTGCTCCACCTTCTGCTGCTGTTGCTTCCTGTACATTTTGATAATTCACTCCTTCCAGGCATCATAGCCCTTTGGGATATTTACCCCAATATCAGATACCATCTTGATGTAAGATGGCAGGGCCTCTCATTTGAGCACCTTCACCATCTGTCCATCATTGGTGATATCATTCTGGAACTCTGCAAGCTTTATAAGTTGTTTCAGCTTATTGAAGTATTTGGTAGCTGGTTTGTTGCCTATCTTATATTCTTTGATCTTCAACTTGTGCACTTTTTGGACTGCAGGATCAATGAACTTGTCATAGAGCATCTGCTTGAAGATGAGCTATGATGATAACTGGTAATGTTGCTTGGTTGTAGAGAAGAAGTTTGGGGAAATTAGGATTCACCACACCTTGGCCTTGTCTTCAAGATATGATGAGATGAATGTGACTTTGTTTATGTCAGTCTCTAGGAAAGCAATATATACCTCAAAGTATTGTTCACAATCAATTAGAAACCAATTGATATTGTCTGATATGCCCTTAAAAGGGCAGGATTTCTGAAGTAAATCAGATTAGCATTGTAAGACAGTGGTATTATCAGGTAATGCCCCTATTAGATTGGGCCATTGATCAAAAGGTGGGCATTACTATTTGGCTGGTGGCCTGAGGAAAGAATGAAGAGAGTTGTCATTGGTGACTGGATTCTCCATTGGCACAGCTTCCTTTCATATGATTACTCTATTTTGTATAGTAAACCTGAGTTTGACAGCCTCCAGGTCATCACATTCCAGGACCTTCTCACTTGACTCAACTTCATCAGATGGTGGTTGAGTGCTGAATAGTCAGCTCCTTGAGCTGGTCCATGGATTGAGGAGGCTGGTTTGTTGGCTACTCAGCTGGAGTCAGGATCAGATAAGCCAGCTAGCTGTGCTTTGGATAGATGGGTCTGTGTATGCTGATTGAGTTTAAATGGATGGAGCTATATAGATGGCTCATTTCAGGATGATCAGGAGTGACCACAGCATTGGTTTTACCTTGTACTTTGACTTGTATAGAGGTAGCCTGCTGAGCTGGTCTTTGGAGTGCATTTGGTTATAGACCTTGATAGCATGCTCAGTTGCTGCATACTGCAAATTTTCCTTTTATTTGTTAGTATCTGCAGTAATGTAGTTCTTGCCTAGAGGCAATGCCAACCAGTTGGCATCCCTCCATAAAAACATTCTCTCTTCATCATACAATCATTGGTATTCCTCCTCCCATGCCCTTTGGATTTCTTTCTCTAGCACTTTCTCATCAGTTTCTTCATCAGCATATTCCATAAATTTCCCTCACTTAAGAGAGATGTCATCCTTCCTGTCATTCTCATCTTTCTCCACATCTCCTTTCTTCCCAAGAAGGAGGCTGTTAGACTGGTCATAGATAGACAGAGAGATTGGCTTGATTGTTGCTAGTGAGCTGGTCATTGTTCCTGTTACTGGAGCCTGTGACATTGTCATCAGTTCCAGGAGCAGGCTGCTCAAGGGGTTGGCTGGCACTAATCTCAATATTGAAGCAAGTGCTTCTGCATACTCATGCTTCCTCCAATTCTTGATGATAGACACAGAAGTTTTAATAAAATCTGGAGTTGAGGACCTGTTCTGCAATCCTTCCCACAAGAAACTGCTGGAGGCTGTGGTCAGAAATGTGAGAGTTGAGAGGTATTTGAAGTCTGTAGGTGTCAAGTATTGACTCAATGTGAGAGGGAATAGTATCAGTGTCAGCAATACTGGAGGTGCCAGGGGTAGAGAGATGACCTCCCCTCCTGATGGCTTCATGGAGGGTGACAGGGCTAGCTGTTCCTGCCTATGGGTCTGTTTCTGTAGGTGTGCTGGGCTCTCTAAAGAGAGACTCAGTTGCATCTGATCAGAGGCTGTACCAACTTGGAGAAGCAGATCTCCAAGTGGCCACCTTGAGCTCTCACTGCTGACATTGCCACTGTTGGTCATACTGCTCTTCTTTATACTGTCACTAGGCTTCTGCCCTTGCATATTCAGTGAGCTTCTCTCAGGCCTGCTCTGGATCTGCTGCTCATGCTGCCTCTACTACCTGCTGCTGCTGGACTGCTTCATTGTAATTAAAGAGTCAACAGAGGTCCCAGTCTGGAAAGAGTCATTAAATGATTCTGTCTTAGGGCTCTTCCTCTCTTCTTCCTGCTGGTGGCTTCTTGTCATTGAGCTGAAAGTCTGTTGTCCCACTGCTACCATAGTCAGTATAGACTGAGGGGGCTGGGCTTCCTGCTGGAGTTGCATATAGAGAGTTGTAGAGGGAGTTCAAGACTGCATGTTGAGATCCTGGAGCCACCTGAGTGCCATCAAGAGAGTCCCTAGCATAGTCTCTAATCTCAGATTCTCTTGAGGCAGTGGAAGAGTCAGAGAATGGCAAGTCATTAAAGAAGTTGTCAGAGAGGTCCTCATTCTTATGGTTTGAGACTGGAGGGAGATGTGATGGGACCCACAGATTTCTGAAACCCATAAGTTGAGAGTTGCCATTTCTTCTATGAGCTTGTTGGGATCAAGGAGGGTACCAGTGTCCTTCTTCAACATTCCCCAAACTTGTGCTGCTAAGTCTGGCTTCAGATACAGTTCATGGTGGGGGCTGGAAGGAGGTTTGAGCAAAGGCTGGAATGTCATAGAGGGAGAGATCAGGAGTGACATTTCATAATATTTATTATACAATTTGGAAAGCATGATAGTGCTTGATAATTCATGCTGTAACTGATTGTCTTCTGTAGCAAAGTTGGATGATAGTGAGTAAACCTAAAAGCATCCTGATAATAGCCACTAGTAGTTTAAAGAAGTCATCTGTGATGTCAGAGATTGTAGTGGCTGATAGTGGCATTCAGTTTCTTTTGCACTAGTGGGCATAAAGAAAGGGAAGCAGAAGCTTCAAGCTAATTGTTAAGCCCAAGTGATATGTAACCAGAATATGTGATAAACAAGCACTGTATCATCTTTGTACAGTCATGCTTGAGTTCACTATATGTGCTCATGTGGTGTTATATTCCAAGGCCTTTGCAAGTGGCTCAAGGTAAAATAGTAAGATATAAACTTTAGCTTAAAGCTGAGGTTATACAGTGAAAGCTATCCAACTTATATATCATTTGTCCATGAATAAATATAAGGCTATCTATTGTACATTATTCAAGTCTTTGTGCTCTTTGTGCTTAAGCATTATTACTACCTACAAAAGAGTTGTTATGTGTTGTTGAGAGTAGTTGTTGCATCAGAAGACAATAATGGACTCAGCCTTGTTGTGATGACTAAGCCTATCTCACAGTCCTAAGTGCTTGGTCTAGGCACCCTGACTAAGCATAAATAGAGGTTAAATCAGAGAAAAGATAGAAAAATCATAACATCATCAATGTCATCTTGGACACTGGCCAGTATTCCAAGTCATTCTAGTTCATCAAAGTACTTGCTGGCAATCTTATCTTCTATTTTAAGTTTCTTCATCTTGTTTTATGTACTTCTTGTACCACCAGATCAATGAACTTGTCATGAACTATCTGTTTGAATACTGGCCAAAATGACAGTCAATAATGCTGCCTGGTCATTGAGTAGAAGGTGGAGAAGATCAATATCCACCAGGTCTTTGCCTTGTCTTTGAAGTAGAATATAGCAAAAGCTATCTGATAGATGTCAATAATGAGGTATGCTGAGTATACCTCAAAATACTGTTTGCAGTCAATTAAAAAGCAGTTGATATTATCTGATGTGTCCTTGAAGAGACAGGACTTGCAGATGAGATTGAGTTTGCACTGAATGAGGGCAGCATCTTGAGAGTGTGTTTCCATAGAGTTTGGGTATTGGTCAAAAGGTGGTCAGTTCTATTCCATAGATAGTCTAGGAAACAAATAAAGAAAGTTGTTATCAGTGATCAGGCTCCTGGTTGATCCTACTTTCTTTTGTATAATGCATGCATTTCAGACTATGAATCCAAGCTTGACTGCTTCAGGGTCATTCCTCTCAGAGGCCTTCCCACTAGTGCTAGCCTCATCAGATGGTGGTTGGCCACTGAGAAGTCAGCTTCCCAGGCTGGTCCAAGGGTTTCAAAATCTGACAGGCCATTTCATTGGTTGAGGTGTTGGCTGAGGGGTCCAAGTGCTGATACTTCAGATGGGTAGGGCCACATAGATGGCATGCTTTGGAGTGATAGTGAGAGTGTTTGGCATTGGTTGAAGCTGAAACTGAGATCAATATGCTGGTAGCTTCATCAATAGATCTTCAGGGTGTGATCTGTTATACATAAAAATTGCCTGTTCAGTAGCAGCATACTATAAAATGTCAATTTTTTCCAGCTCATCTGCTACCATATAGTTCTGTCTTATAGGCATCATCTTTCAGATGATGTCTTAAGTGAGTGTGACTACTCTTCCCTAGTATAGCTGTATGTATTCCTTCTCTTGCTTATGCTATATCTCTTTTTCCAATGTTTCTTCATTTGTTGTTTCTGCTCTGTACTTTCAGTCACCCTATTTAAGGGGTATCTCCATCTCTTCATCCTCATCCTTGTCTTCCTCATTCTCCTTGCCTCCCTCACTCTCCTCATTGTCCTTGGTGGGGTAATTGGCAGACTGGTTGAAAATGGATGAGGTTTGAGAGTGTAGTGTTGCTGAAGAGCTGTCCTTCATTTTGATGGATGCTAGGCTCAGCCCTAAAAGAAGACTCTGTTCAAGATTGGAGAGCTCTGACTGTGAAGCATCCCTCACTGCTGCTATGGCACTCTCTGCCTTCCTCCAGTTCTCAGCAATACTGGTGGAACTTTCTATAAAACTGCTCATTAAGGAAGAGTGCAGCAATATTGCTATGTAGGAATCACCAGAGGGCTCAGTTGCTGATCTGGATAGGAGAAGGGGGTCAGAGTCTATAGGCTCTGAGGATGGAGCTGGCATTCAAGAGAATGGAATCCTGATCATTGGATACATCATCTCTGGTGGATGGAGGGGGCCCATCTCATTGTGCAGCCTCATTGGTGGTGATGATTTCTGTAGATTCACTCTATGGGTCAGTTGTGGTGGTTCTGATATTTGGCTCTCAGAAGAGAGAGCTAGAGGTGTCAGCATAGAGCCTGTACCATCTAGAATCATTAGAGTCTCAGTTGATGGCTCCTGCTGTTGCCACCAGAACTCTGCATCATACTGGGTAGCTTTATAGGCTTCAAATGCATAAGCTTGTTCTTCTTCTGCAGAAAATAGAGTCTCATGTGGTCTCTCATTGGGAGTGACTTGGCAATAGAGGCTTTCCCTTGGTGGGTCTTCACTGTTTGATCAGAGATTAGAGGCTCCTTCACTGCTGTAGTCAGTATAGATGGAAGGGGCAGAACTCTCTTCCAGGATTGCATAGAGGGAACTGTGTCTGGAGCCTGAAGCCATCCTAGTGACATTAAGGGAGTCTTGAGCATGATCACCAATTCCATGTTCAGGTGGAGCAGTGAAAGGGTTGGAGGATGGCTCAGCATCAAAGAAGTCATTGAGGAGATCCTCATTCTCATGGTCTGAGACCAGAGGGAGGTTTATTGGTGTTCCACTGGTCTATGGGTTTTAGAACCCTGTGTGCTGAGTGTTGCTATTTCTGTTGTTACTTTGAGAGGGTTTTAGAGGGTATTGGTGTTCCTCTTTCTCTTTATGAACCCACAAACTCAAGCTGCCAGGTTGGGCTTCAGGTATAGTTCTGAATGTGAGCTGAAAGGAGGTTTGGACAGAGACTGGGATGTTATAGAAGGGGAGGTCTGGGGTGACATTTTGTAGGATCTGTTGTATTTGTTGAAAGATGTGATAGTGCCAGACTACTCAAGCAGCTATCAATTGTTGTCTTCAACAAAGTTGGATTATAGTGAGGAGTCTGAAGAGAGTTCTGATGATAGAGACTAAAAGCCTAAAAAAGTCATCTGTCAAATCAGAGGTTGATGTAGTTGATGGTGGCATTTAATTTCCTTTGCACTAATGTGTGTAAAAAAAGGGAAGCAGAAATCTTCAAGCTAATTGTTAAGCCCAAGTGACATGTAACCTAAACAGGTGATAAATAGATGCTGTATTGAGTTCATACAGTCATGCCTAAGTTCACTGTATATGCTTATATGGTGTTGTGTCTCAAGGCCAATATGAGTTGGCTTGAGGTAGAATGGTGAAGAATAAACTTTAGCTTGAAGTTAGATATCTACAGCAAGAGCTATACTACTTATATACTGTCTAAGAGTTGACTAAAAATATATATACTAATTGTGTGTTTCTATGCTACTGTGCTCATTGTCCTTGAGCATTGCTACTACCTACAAAAGAGTATTATCTGTCATTAAGGGGTTCTGTCATTATCAAAGAACAATGGCCAACTCTGTCTATTATAATGACTAAGCATGTTCCACAGTTCTAAGCACCTAGTTAAGTACTCTGACTAAGCATAAATAGGGGTTAATTAAAAAAAACAAAAGAAAAATCATAACAGTTTCAAAGTGCAGGACTCTATTCTGGAGTCTCTTGTGTGTCATTCACATGCATGTCACTATATGACATTCATATTCTACTCTGAGTCAGGACTGTGTCTTCTGTTTCTATGCAATCTGACATTGGTTAGCTGGTCTAGCCACTGGTCTCTTTGCTTTCTTATCTCCTCAGAGCAATTAATCCATGCATAGGAGTTGTTTCAGACTCCTGAGATTATTTCTGTGATCATTACTTTCACCAAATCTTCTCATTTATCAGCTAATATTCTAATATTTAGGTTTATCTCATTGTGTACCAGTGCACTGTTCTAGAACATGTCTCTTGGCCCATCAACATCTATGCATTATTGATTAATGTGACACAAAGTCACATGTAAAGCCCTGATCATATTTTGATCATATGCTCTTTATTTTTTGTGAGTCTTTCTGTACTCATATTAGTGTATTTAGTGTCAAGTGCTGGAACCTCACATGCAGTATGACTCCCTCTGATATCATCCTACTGCTAGGCCATACCTTCCACCAATCATCATTCAAGCCAGTTGTCATACAAGTCCTATTTCACTGCACTCTAGCCATATTCTTTATTACTTGCAACATGTGTCATGTCTAGCCTAGAGCACATCAATTAATCTATCTTATGATTATGCATCATCCATCAGTACTGTATAAAGTCCTGCATATATATCACACATGCATATATCACATACAGTATTTCTTGCATGCATGTCATATTTGTAGTTCTGTGTGATTTTTATTCTTAGTGCACAAGCTCTATGTTATTATCAGTGCATTCAGTGTCAAGTACTGAGACTTCCTGCATAGTGTGATCCTTCAGTATCATTCTGAAGCTAAGTCATGTCCTCCACCAATTGTCACTCAAGCCCATCATGGTCAGCCTTTTTTTTATTGTGCTCTAGCTCTATTTTACTTCATATGCTCAGTAGTACTTTTGTACTTAGCATACAGTACTATATTTTGCAAAATTACATGCATGGACACATTCAGAGCATATCAATGCTTAGCATTAAATAGAGAGCATAGAGTGTTAATATTCTCAGTGAATACCTCTATGTCTATAGCAACTAGTGAGGATGGCCAAGTGCTAGTAGTAGAGGATGCAAAGAGAGAATGAGTTTTTGTTGAAATCAGACTTGAGTGTCTGGATCTAGAATTTCCAGCTGAGTTTGAAACCAGCATGGCTGGTTGTATCTGAAATAGTGGACTATAATAGCCAAGAAGCCCTCAAAGGCCACTAGCAAGATAAAAACTTCACTAATAAATAGAATAGAATGGAGGAAATCCCAAGTAGAGTAAGAATTGACATCATTAAGCATGAGTCTGACAATCTCTAAGAGAATTTGATGCACTTGATAGCTAAGTGTCTGATGGACTTAGTGATTTTGAAACATGATCAGATTCTGTAACTTAGAAAAAGCAAATAGATTCAGCTACTAGCAGAGCATACTATTAGATACAAACATGATTTTGGTGACTGGAACAGCCACTATTATAGTATGAGGGAGATGATATGCTAACTGTGTATTCATGTCTAGATTTTGCAATTTCAGAACAATTCTATCACAGGTCTGCTCTATGTTGGTGTATTTAACAGAACTATAGTTGAGGTCTTAGGCTGATAGTTAGAGCAGTAGATGACTAATAAGGATAGGATTTAGACATGATACTGCTAATGGATCAGGTCTATCAGCCAGTCATATTAGTAACTCTGAACTGGCTGTGACTGGCAGTGTACAGTCACTAGGAGAGGAACTCATCAATGCCTCAAACCAGAGACAGAAGACAAAGGGCTCATGGAACAAAGTCATAATTATACTGGTCTGAGCATGAAACATTTAAGTTCAAATGACTAGCATTATGGAAGACTCCAAATAGAACTTAGAATTGAATAACAGAACACAAGATCAGGATCTAAAGCCAGCTAATGTGATACAGTGATATACACTGAATATGTCCATGCATGTAATTTTGCAAAATACAGTATTACATGCTAAGTACAAAAGTACTACTAAGTATGTGAAGCAAAATAGAGCTAGAGCATAATAAAAGAAAGGCTAGCCATGATAGGGCTTGAGTGACAATTAGTGGAGCACATGACTTAGCTTCAGAATGATATCAAAGGGTCACACTGTGCAGGAAGTCTCAGTACTTGACACTGAATGCACTGATGATAGCACAGAGTTTGTGCACTAAGGATAAAAATCATGTGGAACTACAGATATGACTTTGTGTGAAACTTTGAATATGATCTTGTGCAGGAGAAACTCTGCACATAATCTTTGTAAGAGACTCTATGCATGATCTTGCATGAGACTTTGCACAGTACTGATGTATGATGCATAACTATGAGGTGGATTAATTGACATGCTTTAGACCAGAAGTGACACACATTGTGAGTAAGATAGAACATTCAGACACTCAGCTAGAGAACATAATAATTGTGGCTGACTCTAGATATAAGAGATAACTCTGGAGGCTTGGAACAGATCCTGAGAGTGACAGAATGATTCTGAGAAGATAAGAAAGTGAAGAGATCTGTGACTAGACCCACTAACAAAGCTAATCAATATCAGATTGCATAGAAATAAAAGGTGCAGTCCTGACTTGAAGCAGAATATGCACATCAGACAGCAACATGCATAGGAATAACTCATAAGAGACTCTAGAATAGAATCCCATGCATTGAAACTACTATATTAGATTTCTCTTAATAAGTACAGTAGTAGCTTATTTAAATACTGTATTGTAAAAGTAGTAGACAAGTTTCTGACCTCTCACAGTTGTAATATATTGGGCATAAAGATCTTGCACTCTGGCTCTGAGTTTGAGTTTGTAACTTCAGATAAGAGAATAAACCAGATATTGAGATTATTACAAGTGATTTGAGTATTATGTGAGGCATGAAAGCTTGTGAGAGGCTCCAATCTGACTTAATAGAAAATTTTGAATTGTGTTCTAGCCTGAAAATAAGAGAGCAGTATCTGAAGAGCACTCTTGAGTTTTTGAGGTATTTGTGATATGAGACACTATAGGTGGTAGAGATTCAAACTCTTTGGACCTGTGGATGAGGTTCTATTAGTCATTTCTGCAGATCAGCAGAGGTTCAAACTCTTTGGATCTGTGGATGGAGTTTTTGTGTGTTTTTGTATCTCTGAATCATATAGGTTTGAACCATGTGAGTCTATGATTGATTTAAAAACTTACATACAGAGGTTTGAATCCTTTGGTGCTTGTGGACAGAATTGTAAAGTGTTTCTGCTTAGAGTGTGAAGCTTTAAGTCATGTATTATGTGTTTTAAGGATTTTGAGTTGATCTGAGCAGTGCTTGAGAGTTTTATGAGAGTGTTTCAGAGTATTGTATTGAGCTACAGTATTCTTGTCTTGAGGCATTGAAGAATATCTGAGCACATGCAAGATGAAAACAGATGCAGCAGAGAGCTATCCACTGACCACACTCACACTAACACACACACAAAACTCTTAGTTTGTGAAGGGATTATAATGTGATAAAAGTAGTAATCAATAAATATAATTGTCTTCTTCAATGAATCCACAGCACACAAACAGCAATAACATGCTTACAACAGTCCTAGGTCTCTCTAAGTCTCAAAGCTTTTCATTTTATCAAAACAAGAGATGGCAACAGATGTTGCCAGGCCTCAAGGCAAAGGATACTGTAGCTCAATATAATATGTCAAAACACTTCTACAAAACTCTCAAAAGAGTCCCAAGCACCACTCAGATCAACTTAAAATCTCTAACACACACAATACATGACTCAAAGCTTAACACTCTAAGCAGAAACCAATCACAAACATGTCCACAAGTGCCAAAGAGCACTGATCTCTGTTCACAAGTTTCTAAGCCAATTGTAGACCCACAGGATTCAAACCTATGCAATCCAGAGACACAAAACACAATAACATGCCATCTGACAGACCAAAGGGTTTGAACCTCTGTCAATCTGCAGAAATATCACAAAAAACCCCATCCACAGGCCAAAGGGTTTGAACCTCTGCCACCTGTAGTGCTGCATGTCACAAATATCTCAAAAACTCAAGATGATGCCCTTCAGACACTGCTCTCTTATTCTTAGGTTAGAGCACAATCTAAAACCTCTTATCAAACTAGGCTCAAGTCCTTCATAAGCTTTGATGCCTTGCTTAGTTCTCACAGCTTGCTCAATGATATTCAATAATCAGTTTATTCTCTTGCCTGAAGTTACAAACACAAACTCAAAGCTAGAGTGTAAAGCTTTCTGCACTCAATACACTGCAACTGTGGGGGTCAGAAACTTTTTTCTTCTACTCATATAATGCAGTATTTAAATACTCTACTGTGGTACTTACTAATACAATCCTACTATGGTATCTTCAAAGCATGAGACTCTGTGCTGGATCCTGTGGGTACTATCCATGCACATGTCACAGTTGCCATGCTTATTCTCTTCTGGGCCAGGACTGTGCCTGTGGTTTCTTTGCTAGCTGGCCTAGCCAGGTCTACTCACTTTCTTATTTCTCTGGTGACACATTCCTGATAGCAGTAAACTGTTTCAGACCCCCAGGGTTATCTCCTATGTCTGGAGCCAGCCACAATGGTTATATTCCCTCACAAAATATACTGCTTCTGGTCTAACATGCATCAATTAATCCACCTGATAGCTCAGTGCCATACCTCAGTATGATGCAGAGTCCCTCATTGTATTATGCATGCTAAGGCACCATAAGTATATGTGCAAGGCTCTGAGCAGCATATATGCTATTCATTCCTGAGGGTAGTATTTCTCTCTCTATCTATTCTTTTGTGGCCATCATTTCAATTCTCTGTTCAACACCCAGTTATTCAGATACCTTTCTTTTGGTCTCAGTTCTCTGTTCTAAAGTGTGTCCCCTCAGTGCATCCTTGATCAATGTGATCAGAATTGCTGATTATATTTTGATCATATTCTTTTTATTTTTAGCATATCCTCTTATAATGGTATTGGCATATTTAGGGCCAAGTGCTAGGATCTCACATGCAGTCTAATCCCTCTGGTATTAGTCTGTTACTAGGCCATGCACTCTGCTCATTGTTACTTCAGTTTAGCCTTATGATAGCTAGGTCTCTATGTGCTCTAATCCTATTTTCAGTTACATGCTTACTGGACTGGAATGCAATCCATGTATTCTCAATTTTTGCAATTTTACACACCTGAACATAGAGAGGGTGTGTCAGCATGGCAACACTTGTCACCTCTCTTGTTTAAACAAAAAGCTTTGAGACTTAGAGAGATCTCAGACTATTGTATATATGCTATTGCTATTTGTGCACAGTGGATTATTAAGAAGACAATTATATTTACTATAACTACTCTTATTGCACTATAATCTCCCAACAAACTAAGAGTGTTGTGTGTGTGTTGGTGTAGGTGTGATCAGTTGATAGTACTTCATTATATCATTTTATAGCTTACATACATAGCCATCTCTTCAATGGATCTGTCATAATTGGCACTAGCATCCTCAGACTATTTCTCCAATCATGATCAATGACTGTTGCAGGTATGCCAGTTTGGTTAGTCAAATATCCTTGACAGCAATAAAGTGCCACTTGATCTGTGAATTGGAGTGAGACTTTGGCTGAGGTTCCTGGACCCACCAGTTAGCATAGGCCACTTCTAGAATTCAGATGGTGTGATTATTTGTCATGAAATGTGACTACTGCACAAGAGTCTTACTAATATTATCCCTTGTATTTAACTAGTTATAGCATATAATGCTTTTAGTTAGAATGTATTTTAGCCAGAGGAGTAGAATGACAGAGGAAGGCAAGTCATCTCTCTGAAATTGTGACACCACTAGTAGAAGTCTAAAGTTTTAATTAAAGAAATTCATGCTTAGAACCTTGATAAAGCAATGCAAGTTGTTAAGTCTTTTTTGAATTGGATGATTTGGAGTTAGCTTCAAAAATACAATTGTGTCTAAAACAGCTAAGAGTGTTTTTGTAAGTTTGCTTAGCAAGTTTACTTGCAGTATAGTATTATTCTTAGGCTGAGAGTGCTACTAGTTGCTAAGAGCATGACTAGTCAAGTGTCTACTCATTTGTAAGAAGCAGTTAGGCCAAGAGTGCTCATAGTCCTTGGAGCAGTCCTATTTCATTGAGCACAGGAGCTCTAAAACTCAAGTCACTTTTATTATAATCATGTTTTACCTCCACTAGTATGAATGGTATTTTTATGTAGTTCACTAGTATTGAATAAATGTCTTTGAACAACACTTTTCTTGATTATCAAGTCTGCAGAGTGCTTCTATCATACTTGAAATATTTAAATTCAATATATTGGTGATAAGTGTAGAGTTTTAAGAGGTTTAGTTTGGTTGATTATTCATTTTCAGCCTACTCATCCTTTTACCACTCACTGTTACTGAGCACATCACCATGGAAAGTCCAGATCTTAGTGAGAGGGATATGATATGCTCTCAATGTGTTCATACATGTAATTTTGCAAAATATGAGAATACATTAAGTGTATCTAAGTCTACTATATGCATAAAGGCTGTTACAGCTAGCATGTGATGAACTAAGACTCAGCATTATACCTGGCTTGAATGATAATTGATAGAGTGCATATAGCAGAGTGATACCAGTTGAGTCCCACTGTGCATGAAGTCCCAGCACTTGGCACTGAATGCACTGATATCAGCATAGAGATGCATACTAAAAATAGAAAGAACATGATCAGAATAATGATTGAAGCTAAGATCAGTGTTTTGCATCACAGTGATTGATAATGCATAAATATGTGGCAGACAAAAAACATACTCTGGACTAGAGATAGAATATGCAGTAGTATAAACCCAAATAGTCAGATGACTGACCAAAAGAGATGATACTGGAGTAAAATAGCAGTCAGGAGAGATAAACCTGGCAGTCAGAAACAGATACTATTAATACACATTGTATTAGGCTAGCTCTAAATTCTGTGAATTTTAAACAATATATTCACATAAGCTGAAGTCTGTATGGCTAGCCATTCAAGAGCTATAGCTGAGGCTCTGAGCTGATAGCCATGCCATGTTAAGAAGGCTAAGGATCAATATGGACTTAGCCAAAACAACTTTGCACTAGGTTAGTAACCTTGAAGTCAGAATTGGACTTAGAGAAATAACATCACTATGGTAAAATGCCAAGTCAATGTGGACTTAGAAACAGTACCATGTTTGGGCCAATTCTAAATGCCATCAGGGTTGGTATACTATAGTCTAGCTCAGGAGTTTATTACTATGACTCACAGTAAAGTACAAGATTCAGCTAGCACCCAAACCAGGAGTAAAGCAAAGCAGAACTTATTAGCCCATGGCTAGCACACCAGGTCTGATGTAAAATGCATGGGGTGAGGATTCTCCAGGTATGAATAATTAAAGGGGCATATAGTCCAGGGGATGAGCCACAACCAGGGAGCTTGGCTGCCTTGGATCATCATAATTGATTAATCATGATCAATAGTGAGTCTGAAAGTAATAAGCAGAACCATGGGATGATCAATTATATAGTAAATATTTACAGACTATAGAAACAGAGCACTGAGAGAGTCCTGGATTGCCTGAAAATGATATATAAGGCATGCCAAGGCAGGATGACAATCTAGTTTTGAGACTAGCCAAGTGAAATGAGTAACTAGATCAAATTATTTACAGATTCTGTATCAGTTAGTTATGTATAAAAGCAGGATGAGGGGGGATCATGCAGGAGATGACCCATCTCTGTGATTTAGGCATTCTAGCTCTCAGTAGTTAGTCTCTGTATCAGCAGTTTTGTGTGTAACCTCAATTTGGATAGCTATTGTTACTAAGTCACTCTGTATTGAATAAGAATTGAAGTCTTTACTGGACTTTTGGATTTAGCATAATTTGGGTTTTGGCATCTGAGTATCAGTTCTTTGGTTTCAAGGACTGCTAGCTAGCCACAGATGCAGCTAGCCAAGTCTAAGTGCTTGAGAGATTTGGTATTGAATTTTGGCATTTATTGGGTTTCAGAGTATTCTAAGTTAAGCTGAACACTGTAGCTCCACAGTTTAAGTCTCAATTCACATACCATGTCTTATTCCTACCCTCTTTGTAAGCATTGCATCTTAGGATACAAACTAGCCTTGAATAAGCTGCCTTTACATCTTTATATTTGATTTATCTGAGTCTGCAGAGTGCTTCTATTGTACTCAAACCACCTAAACTCACTTGTATTGGTGATCATGCATTGAGTGGTTAGATGTTGGTGTCTGAGAGTTTATTTCTCACTTGTCTCTCTTAGTCACTTAGCTATTATCAAGCATATCATCATGTGAGGGCTAGTTACTTGAGGAGATAAGAAAAACAAAGAGACTAGTGAGTAGATAAACTAGCTGAGCTAGCCAATGTCAGATTGCTTGGAAACAGCAGATGTAGTCCTGAGTCAGAGCAGAACATATGCATCAAACTGTGTGTGAGCAGAAATGACTACTATAGGACTCTGAGTAGAAGTTCTGCATGTTAATAATACTATATTAGGTTGTATTAAAGTGTACTGCTGTAGAATAGTTAAATATTGTGATATAAAAAGTAGTATACAAGTTTCAGACCTCTACTGTTTCAGTGTAAAGACATGATGACATCCTTACACTTCAGCCTCTAAATATTGTTTGTAACTTTGGGCAAGAGAATAAACCACATATTGTGATCATTACAAGTGATTTAGGTATCATGTGAGGCATCAAAAGCTAATGCAGAACTTGAGTCTGATTTAAATAAACAGTTTTGAATTGTATTCTAGCCTGAGCATAAGAGAATTGTGTCTGGAGGGCACTCTTTTGAGTTTTTGAGATATTTGTGATGCAAGTCACTACATGTAGCAGAGGTTCAAACTCTTTGAATCTGTGGATGGGGTTTTATTGTCTCTGAATCCTATAGATTCAAACTCTGTGGCTCTTGTGGATGTAATTGTGAAGTATTTCTGCTTAGAGCACAAAGCTTTAAGTTATGTATTATATGTTAAAGTTTTTGAGTTTGGTCTGAGTATTGCTTGGAACTTTGTTGAGGGTTTTGTAGAACCATTTTAAAGTATTGTATTTCATTACAGTACTCTTGTCTTAAGGCCCAGTGACATTCATCACTCCTCTTGTTATACCAAAGCTTTGAAACTTGGAGAGATCTTGATTATATATATGTGCTATTGCTATTTTCACACAGTGGATTGTTGAAGATATGACTGTATTAGTCATTGCTACTTCTATTGCATTAGAATCCTCTAATAAACTTAGAGAGTCATATGTATATATTAGTGTGAGTGTCATCAGTATATATTACTATGCTATGTCAGTTTCTAGCTTATGCATGCAGCTACCTCTCCATCAGTGGAGTGCAGGAACCTTGGCAAAGCTATTAGCAATATCACCCTTGAGTTAGAGCTCAAAGAATTGTGACAAAACAGAATCTGTCAGAAGAAGAAAAGTTAGATAGAAGATAAAATATTCTAATAGCATAAAATCCATCAGACTTAGAGAAGAGCTTAGAGTGAGAATGAGATTATTGGGCTGAATTAAGTTGATATTCAAACTGAGTATCTACAGTAATTGTACTGAGCTTATATACTAATGGTAGCTAATTCTGAGTTAGAGTCTGATAGACTCTGACACTATCTACTCACTACTAACTTTGAGATGTAGAATTTGTGATATAAAATATAGATATGAAGGTAAATCAATGAAGAGAAGTGGTTATTGCTGAAGGCCAGTGCAATCTGATGAGTGACAGTATTATATTATAGGGTTTTGAAGTTAGTGTGAAGTAGAGCCATCAGCATGCATATAACAGTTCTACTATATACATCTTTCTCTCTTCTATTGCATATTTCTAATAAGAATTATAGGTAAAATTTATTGCTTGTTAAAATAAAACATAGATTTAACAATGGCATTCATTAGATTAGCAATAGCTATTTACTCAGAGTTCTGTCAGTGCTATTCTTTAATGCAATTTTTGAGTTAGATCTCTTAATATTCTTAGAGACTCAAGCACCTATAGAAAGAACTATTTTTTCTTCAAATTATACCTGTATTTTTCATCTTTTATCATCTCCTCAACTTTTAAGATAATAAACAGCATTGTTGAATAATATATAAATCTATGAATTCTGAGTATACAGAGTCTAAAGGCTTATCCACAAGTGAAAGGTATGCATCTATTGAATAGAGATAAATATCTTACCTGAAAGGCAAAGTAGACTAGGTGAAATAAGAGCCTTAGAAATATAACTGCAAGTCTCAATAACTCTGCTCCTATAGCAAACCCACAAGTCATAAATATTGTCTCTAAGATAATTATTATAATGAAAAATTTTATTATACTAGATTAGTATAAATCTCTGCTTGTATTTAGAAATAATATTTTAGAGCTACTGATACAAAGTCAGAATAAAATATCAGCAAAATCAAAAATATTATGTTTGATGTAAGTCTGTTATATAGATAGATATGCAAAATAGTATTAGAATCTGTAAGTTCTGAGTGTATAGAGTCTACAGATTCATCAATAGATGCTGATATACTATTATTATAATACACATCTTTTTAATGGAAATTGACTACTTAAATGTAGACTATATTCAGACACTTCATTAATCTTGCTTCAGCTTTTTTGTTGCATCTGAATATTGATGTGTCATTTGCAAAATCT